>NC_065524.1:38612873-38658395 GCF_006386435.1 Epinephelus moara | reverse complement strand
GGGTAGGGCCAAGGGCTATGGGGTAGGGCCAAGGGCTATGGGTAGGGCCAAGGGGTAGGGCCCAAGGGCTAGGGGTAGGGCCAAGGGCTATGGGGTAGGGCCAAGGGCTACGGGTAGGGCCAAGCGCTATGGGGTAGGGCCAAGGGCTAGGGGTAGGGCCTAGGGGTAGGGCCAAGGGGTAGGGCCCAAGGGCTAGGGGTAGGGGCCCAAGGGGTAGTGGGCAAGGGCTAGGGGTAGTGGGCAAGGGGCTAGGGGTAGTGGGCTAGGGGTAGGGGTTTAATCTCATTACACACTGTAAGTGCAACATAAGAATAATTCAGGAAATACTAATTTTATGTCTTCTTTGACTTCTAACAATCATAATGTTGTTCTTATTGGCATTATGTTTGATGAGCAAATCTTCAACAGCTGTTTTAGGTCGGCACTATATGGGCAGAAGATTACCACATCATCTGCATACATGAGATGATTTAATAAAATATTGCCGCCCATACACTCTGTCATGCATTTCATTGTCAGACAAGTCATCGACGTACACATTAAAAAGTGAAGGAGACAAATTGCTGCACTGTTGAACTCCATTACTAACATGAAATGGTTCTGGTACAGAGCACCTCCATCTAACCTGATGAGCACACCAGTAAACAGCAGATCTTAGTATCCATTTAGGGACCCCTCTATGATGCAATATATTGAATAATGTCTCATGATTAATGTGATCAAAAGCCTCAGACGCATCTAACACATAAACATTGTGAAGCTCTGATGGTTATATTCATCTAAAATTTCCTTTAAAGCAAAAATACACATCAGTACAGTGTTTACGTTTGAAACCAAACCCAAATAAGAAAAATCATGTCTGTCCTCATGTTGCTGTCAAGAGATTAGATTTCACTGGAATGTGATTTGTGCTCCCTCAAATCAAATTCTGTGTCCTGTGAGCTTTTATATTCCAGAAGATGATGTGTCTGATTTTATGTCAGCCCTTGTATAGTTCCATGAATGCATTGTGCTCTTAGTGTTGTCTGCACACTGTTCTGTCCTCTCTGTGTGTTGGAGACAGGAAGAGAATGAATCAGAGATTTGGGGAATTGGGTAGTGTGACTTTTCGTCATCCAAACATCAAGAGAATCCATAAACAAAAGCAAGGACCTGTGTGTGTTTGTGTGTGTGTGTGTGTGTGTGTGTGTGTGTGTTTAAATACTGTGTATAAATCAGTTGTGATTGTGAGCATCTGTGTATGTATTTTATATGTGTCCATGATTGAATGGTGGCGCGAGGGAACAGCCTCTTCAAAAGAAAGCCCAACGGACACACACTCTGCAGAAGTTGTGTATTTGTGTTGAAGACACTGCCTTAACTCATTAACTTAGCTGCTTTCTGTGACTTTATGTGTGTGTGTGTGTGTGTGTGCAGCAGCTCATTTGTTCGACAGCCTCTGTTGTTTGTATTCTCAGCTGATAGCTTTCTATAGTGAAAAATAGGCCCGCACTTTGTTTGTGTGTGTGTACGTGCTATTGTGTCAATACATGTGTGTGTACGTTTGTGTGTGTGTGTGTGTGTGTGTGTGTGTGTGTGTGTGCATTTGCACAGCTAATTGAAAAGTGCCACGGTTGTAAACAAGCTGAGAAAAGAGCGAACATTTTTCATGTGGAACTGGGGCTCTACGCAGCAGGGAAGTGTATGTGTGTGTGTGTGTGTGTGTGCGTCTGGGAGCCTGTCAACCTCAGATGGCAGTCACTTATCTCGGGTACTTGCATCATTACGTCTCTCCTCTCATCCCCCTCCTCTCCTCGGCCATCTTTTCCTCCTCTTATCCTCCCATCAGCTCTTCTTCTCATTTTAATTTCTCCTCTTCCTCTCCCTGTGTAATCTCTCCTTATCTTGATGTCATATTGGCGACGTTAACACCTGCAGAGTAACTCAGAATTCAGGCTGTAATTCAGCGAAGGTTTTAGTTCCCTTAAGCTGTTGACATAAACTCGGTGAGATCCTGTGACTTTGTTGTATTTTTGTTGTCATGAATAAACCAGCATTCCCTCTTTCTGGGCAATAACTTGCCTCCACAACAATTGTTATTTATTACTGGTAAATACCCCTCAAGTATCATCCTCACTGACATCCACAGAAAATAAATCCAAATGGCAGAATTGAGCAGATTGAAAACATGCAGAGTGAAAGGAGCAGAGCTTGAGACTTGAGACTTGAGACATTGACTTCAATCAGACTGAGAGTAGTATTTCACTGCTGGAAAGATGGTCTTTTCATAAGATGAGGCTGTCTGTGCAGCAGAAAGACACAAATACCTTTGAAATTGGTGCGACATGACCAGAGACAACAGAGGAAAAGGGCTGTGGCATTTGCTCAAGAGGAAGAAAACCTACAACTACCACAATGCACTGCACATGCTTTTGTTGTCTAAACCTAACCTGTGCTTTTGTTGACATGGTCTCACTCCGAAGTTCTTAAAAAGTGGCGCTTGGTTGGTGACTTCCGGTGTCACACACTGATGAAAAAAGCCTTCCTTTCACATTAGCATGATATGTGGTATTGTTTAATGGTGCACAGCGACGTCGGGGGGAAACGCAGCCAGACCACAACGTAAGTTAAGGGGCGGAAGTCCCAGTAGGGCTGGTGGGAGGGGTGTAAAGCCAAACCCTGTTCTTTTTTCCTAATTCTGACCACATGCTTGTGTTGGCTAAACGTAACCATGTGCGTTTGTTGTTGAGGGAAAAAAATTGCCGTGTTGTAACGTAGTGCTTTTATTTTGAAAGAGACTGTATGCAAACACTTTCCTGTGAAAACAGAGGTGTATTTTGAAAACAGACAATGCATGTAACAGGCTGAAGTTGACACGGCGTCCCAGAACGTCAACAACCAACACACCCAGGGTACCTTGGACGTCATATGTGGACGTGGAAAGTCCATGACCAAACGTTGATATGTGACGAGGTCATTGAGAATTTGCTGCTTTTGTTGACGTCCTGGCAATGGTAGTGGCATCCTGGAACATCAACAACAGATGCAGGAGGATACCTGGCACATAATAAGTAGACATGAGAGTCCACTGACAAAGCAGTGAGGACTTGAGATGAGAACATGTTGGTATTTTCAGGTGGATTACAGATAATGGGCCCCTGCACACAGATCTGCAAAGGCCTCCCCCCACTACTACTACTCACATTGTTATGATACAGAGCTGGTTGAAAATTGTCTCCTGATGTGACAAAATGCTCCATAGAGTGTCTTTAACGAATCAACAGCCACATTAGCAGCTCTGTTAGCCTCCTTCCAGGCACAGCGGGGAGCTAAAGGCTAATGCTGCAAAAGTAAACATGCTCACAGTCACAATGGCTACGAAGGTTACTCTTAGTGAAGCGTTTAATAACGCTAAACACAAAGTGCAAAGTGACAAACTGGGCGGCTGTGGCTCAGAGGTAGAGCTGGTCGTCCACTAAATAAAGTAGTATCCTTAGGCAAGGTACTGAACCCCAAAGTGCTCCCAATGGCTTTGCAAGTGCATATGAATGGTTGGTCGCATGCCGATTGCCCACATGGTTGATTTTACCATAGGGGGCTCCAGATAAGATCCCCGTGTTGGGCCCATACCTACTTGGTACCGATGTAGCCCTAGAATTTAGGGCTGTAGTCTCCTGGTCGACTAGTCGATTATTTGGTTGCTATGCTCTCGTCTGACCAAATTCTCATTAGTCGAATAATCGCCGTGTTACTTTCATAAGGAGAAAAGTGCTACATCAACATCTTTCCAGGATTAATAATTAATACTAAGTTACCTGTGAAAATGGGGGTGTGTTCAAAACACCCTCGTTGTTGACAGAAAGTTGAACTCGCCCACCCTCACACTCAGCGTCGCGGTGACGCAGACCTCCTGTCTGTTTCTGTAAGCTGACACCATTTCCCTCAGTGGAAACAAAGCTTGTATTTACTTGTATTTCAGATAAGAAACAATAAATTGTGAAGACAATAAAGCCTCCACTAAAATAGCATTTTAAGTCTTGTGTGGGATTTATCCTGGCTTCATATGAGCAAAGGAAATCTCCTCTCGTCACTAGGCTAATGTATACAGTGTAAAATGCCATAGGCTGGCGCTAATAACGTTAGCATGTTGTATTTGTTTGGAAAACATGTTTAGTATAAGACAGTTGTTTTGTCAGTGAATGTTGTGAGTTGTAATGGAGCCAAATTATGTGCCGTTACCTTTGTTACATGTTGCTGTTGTCCCTGGTTTTATATGAGAAGAGGAAGAGATCGCGAGACGCTAGGCTAATTTATACAATGTAAAATGCCATGGGCTGGCGCTAATAACGTTAGCATGTTGTATTGGTGGGGAAAATGTGTCCAGATAAAGACAAGTGTTCGTCTGTCAGTTCTGCGATTTATAGTGAAGCTGATTTCTGTACTTGTGTTTGAAACTGTCTCTATTAAGCCATGTTTAATGTGTGTTTACTGTGGGTTTAATGTGTGTTTTGAATCAACTAAACTTTACAGCACTTAACACAGTCCTCCACCACTAGTGTTTTGGAGGTGTAACTGCAGAGTGACACAGACACACCACCGCTGAAGTAAAGATAACGTGCATTTTTTTTTTCCCCACAACTAATCGATTAGTTTAAGATTATGTGCAACTTTAGTCGACCAAGGTTTTCTTTGATTGACTACAGCCCTACTAGAATTACCCATGCATGGGCCATTTGGGCAAATCCATCCATATGGGCAGTTGGCACAGGGCCATTATTGAACCGATGGACAATCCTAAGTTGGGCCCATTTAACAGCCCATTTACTCCCTACACGAGCCGTACATGCTAATGTTTCTGGGATGTATGGTAGCCTCGGCCACCAGCGTTTGAATGTGTGAATGGATGAATGTGACATGTAATGTAAAGGTGCTTTGAGTGGCTGGAAGACTAGAGAAGACTATACAAGTGCAGTCCTGATCATGGAGCTGCACACTGCAAAAAGGTCAAGGGGTTATTATGCTATTAAGAGTCATGCACTATAAACCCTGAGTATCTGTGGCCAAATTTCAGCACAAGTTACTCAGTATGTGTGAAGACAGTTCACATAAAAAAAAATAAAAAATCTAAATAGTGATAGTGCAATATAAAAGTCAGGCCACCAAAGTCTTGATAACTCATCGTCTGGGGACTGTCTGCAAAATGTCATGGTAATGGTATAAAGAAAGGCTGCTCTTCTTTTACTAAAACTGAAGTACGTTCTCTTAATCAAATAAAACACGGCTGAGTTATTCTGCGGAACAACTCTCAGATACTTAAAAACTACAGAACAACCCACTGCCCTCTGATATTATAAATACTGCAACTGAGAGTTAATTAATTCTTCAGCTAAATGATGTTAGGCTGGACACTTTGTTACTGTTCTGACAACCCACAACTCAATTAAACTATTTCGACGAAACACTGAATATGAGAAAGCCTCAGTGCGGGGGAACGGCAGTAATGAAGGGAAAACTTTGTAGGTCAGTCTCTTTTATTTCTATAGAAGAAGGGCACGTTAGACTTTTGAAGTATTTATATTAAAGTGTCACAGTGACGTGTCCATTAAGAATGAAGGTCAGAGTGAAAATAAAGAATGGGGAGAGTTACCATCACTTTCAGGTGAAATGTGCTCCGCATCTCATCGAACTTTAAATGATAATTAACATGTTAATGAGCAGTGTGTCTCGGAGAGTAACACACAGTCCAGTGTGTGTGTGGTTGTGTGTGTGTGTGAGACTGTATACTGTATATTGTTCCTGTTGGGTTTAGACAAGTTGTGGAATTAGTTACAGGTTTGCAGCTATGTTGCAGGAAAATGAAAAATGCCTTCAGCAAACGTGTGTGTGTGTGTGTGTGTGTGTGTGTGTGTGTGTGTGGGGTTGTGTGTGTGTGTGAGTATTGAATTCTAGACTTTGAGACATGTCCCAGGGGAATTGCTTCAATTTGCATTACA
Organism: Epinephelus moara; assembly: GCF_006386435.1. Lineage (NCBI taxonomy): Eukaryota > Metazoa > Chordata > Actinopteri > Perciformes > Serranidae > Epinephelus > Epinephelus moara. The sequence goes on along the minus strand of NC_065524.1, from coordinate 38,652,423 downwards.
TTATCCTCGACATAACACAACAACCAGCCAAAACTCTTTGTCTGTGTGTGTGTGTGTGGGTGTTTGACAAATATGTTAATTCACAAAAATCACAAACTAAGAAAAAACACATTTCAGTTCACAAACACTTTTCTGGTAAACACTTTAAATTATATTTAGATTTTTAAAAACATAAAGAAGAAAAGAAAAGAGAAACTAAAATATAATGCCAAACAGTTTATATTTTATATTATATAATGTAACATAGAGACTGTACTAAGAAGTGGATATAGCCACCATGATGTCATCTGTTGGTTTGTGGAGACTCTTTGAGTCATTGAGTCAGCCTCATTTTGGCTAGTGCCATCTTTTTTTGGGGGGGTGGGGGGTTGGAACTCAGCAAGTTGACATTGAGCCAAATACATGATAAAGATGTTGTGTTTTTAAACCCAAACAGGAGGTTTTACACTTTGCTGCAGTTGGTCACTTTTATGACAATGGTTTTGTGTCATATTTCGTGGCATATGGCAGTAACTAAGTCATATGATGTGTTACTGACAGGATTTTGGGTGATGTTATTGCATTTACAGTGTCACGTGACGCATTACCATCTGAAATAAACTGTTTATTGTTTTCATTTTTCATTCATCCACACTGCTCCACTTCCACCAGTGCGCCAACAGAAAAAAGGCTGAAGGTTGTTGTAGAAGGGTGTCAGTGATCGGCATGGGTGATGCTGCACTGTGCGTTATCATGTTCAGTGTGTTTCCATTGATACACCTGCAACATCTACAACATATCCCGTTCTGCTTTTGCGTCCTAAGGCTGCCTGAAAGCAGTGCAGATAAGGAGCTGGTCTCCAGTTTGTTGTTTCCTCATCCTGGTGATCAGCACATCTGGGTGATGTTAGAATATGTTGGATGTGTTTCCATTCACATCTCCTGCAGCTGCAGAGCAACACCAGCACACAGTCCTGTTCTTATACATAACTCTCTCTGTGTGCTGCTGCTGGAGCTGACCGGCACACTTGGAACCAGCAGGTGGGTCTTCAGCTCCAGTGTTTTAATTTGCGTTCATCATAGTGACTTGATTGCACACCAATCTGTTTGTTGTGTTTACCTTAAAGGGACAAAAATCAAAATCGTTTCACCGCTAGGTTTGCTGTTGTGCACTGCCTGTAGACCAAAACAAAGTGTGTCATGAGCCACTCCTCCCTCTACCTCTGCTCTCCACCCCCCAACCCCACTCGCCTCGTCTGTGCAGCCGAGCGCCGCAGCACCTCTACGGACTATCACATCCAGACGGTCCCGGTGTTTCTTCCGCAGGCTCCACTTCACTCAGCTGCCCGATATACCCGCTGCTCTTTCCCACATTAACCTGAATAACAAGCCAGGGCTCGGTGCTCTGGTTGGATCCAAACGGAGAGCCCCTGCTAGCTGGGAGGTTAGCGGAGGCTAACTGGCTGTGCTGGCAGCTGAGTGAAGTGGAGCCTGAGGAGGAAGCACCGGTTAGCCCCGGTTTCACTACAGGCAGATTCACAGGGGCGAGGAAATAAAACCTAAACAGCCAACTTAGTTTGGCTTAGTTTAGCAGTTAGCGATGTCTTCACTCACTCTCGGTCTCTGCTGTGTTTAGCTATTTCCATGCTTTCCTGTTAGCGTTAGCACTAGTCGGCTGCCATGCTAACATACCTACTCTTCTCCATGAGCCTGTGAGCAACATTAGCGTTAGCTCCTGGAGTTAGCACTAGAGCTAATACGGCTACTGGAGTAACTTACAGCTATGGAGCGCTTCTACCAGCTCTTCTAGTCACTGAGCCTCGCCTCCATCTCAGCAAATATATTACATTTATTACAGGGCCCATCATCATTGAAGTAGGCAGGGGAATAGCTAAACACAGCCGCCAGGCTGGCCACCGGGCTACATTTTACAATGCTAATTGCAAATGTTAGCTGGGCTGCCGGGCTACTCACCTAACACAACCGTAACGCCTGACCCATTGCTGGGACAGAGACGCTAATAACTCAAGCTCTGGACATTAACCCATGCTACGATTGTAACATTAAATTTAATTGAATCGACATAGCGACATGTGCCTAACGTTACTGTAACACTAATTAAAACAGACATTTGACTCCGCCATTTCACTTTGAAAATAGGCCCTGCCATTGCTCACTGGCTGTAGCCTTTTATAGGGAGGGAGGGCCAAGGGCTCCGAGGCGGGGGGGATTCACATGAACATACATGAACGCGCAGCCGGACCGGCTTGTAAACAATGGGCTGGAGATCAACACAGAGAGAGGGTGTGTGAGGTCATGCTATACTCCAGATGAAATTACACCTCTAGTTCTTCACATAGCAATTTTTTAATTCCTTCAATCTAGACATGATGAATTTCGCTTATTGCTCCTTTAACAGTTGTTTTGTTGTGTTTCATATCATAAACCCACAAATATTTATCCATATCTCATAATGATCAGACGTTTGATCCTCTGCCTGACCCCCCCTGTGTCCACGAAGATTCATTTATTTATTTTATCGTTCTATATCATCATGCTATTATTAATATAAGCAGGTGATTTTAATCCAAAGTAGTAACCACTGTATGTGAACACATGAATGTTTCAGACCTGCAGCACTGGATTTGAAATTAACTAATAAACTGTATTACAGTTTGAGAGTAACTCGCCCAACACTGAAGACCAGTGCTTCAAATCATCAGAGACACTGGACCAAATTCTCCCTGTACTGGCTGCATACTGATTCAGTATTCACCTCAGATCAACAATAATAAATGCACCCCATTCTCTGACGCTCTATCCATAGCTGTGCACTTTAAATCTTTTGGTTGGTGATCGTGTAAAACGTGTGGATAAAACCGATCAATGTGAAAGAAACATCTAAGAATTCAACTCTGTTCGAGCTGAGGATGGTGCTGCTGATGAAAGATACACAACAGACACACAACTGAGAAAAGTCAAAGTCAAAATGCTGCAGATGTTGATAATGAAAATAATAAATTAAAAACAGAAAAATATTCACACAGTCAATTATTTCTTCAGAACTCACAACAGGTGTTTTTCATGCAGGTGCTACACACACACACACGCACACACACGCACACACACACACGCAAATAAAAATGCAAAGTGTATCTGCAGAACAGTGTGTGTGTTTGTGTGTGTTGATAAAAAGAGGCAAGAAATGGATTTTGTGTCTCAACACACTTCTGTCTGTATGTTGCTGTGTCTGGTTGTGTTGTGCACATGTGTGTATGTATGCATTCATGTGTGTGTGTGTGTGTGTGTGTGTGTGTGTGCATGTCTGTGTGTCCTCTCTGTTGCCACAGAAAGCAATTTAAATGGAGATGGTTCTTTCCCCCTTTTTAGAGACACAGAACAAAAGATCTGACTACAAAATGAATGCAATCACAATTTCCTTCCTCCCTCCCCCCCGACCACCCTCACCCTCACCCCCCCCTCCTCTTCTCCCCGTCCCCATATTTGTATTATTTTTCTATCTCTCTTTTCCTTTCTGCAGTTTTATATTTAGATGTATGACTCTGCAGAGATCTATACTCAAATGAATACGAGCCAGAAAGAAATATGAGCTACTCTAAAGTTTTTCCTCAAGTACAATGAAGACATTTCATTGGGGAGCTTGCACTGAGCACAGGTATGTGTGGAGTGTGTGTGTGTGTGTGTGTGTGTGTGTGTGTGTGGAGTGTGTGTGTGTGTGTGTGTGTGTGTAGTAAGTATTCTACCACTCAGACAAAGTGATTGAGGCAGAACTGACTGCAGTAATCTGTTAAAATCACCAGATCTCTGTTTCTCTGTCTGCCCATGAAGGACAGCTGTGTTTCATAATGCAGCTCATAATCTAACTGCAAATGGAAACACACTCACACACACACACACACACACACACACACACGAGCAGATGATTCTCTCTTGTTGCTGTCAGCTGACATTGCTTTGAACGGTTGCCTTGCACAGACCAAACAGAGACAGTTTGGGGAAGTGTTGGAGTTGGATATTTGCGCTCGCAGCTCTGCATACGACACTGTCACCTTTTCTTCTTCACTCCATACATCACATTTCAGACTCAGCTCTGGATCATATCACCTGAAGACGTTGTGTGATTACACCTCTGTGGTGCGAGGCGTTGCTGAGGGCAGTGAGGAGGAGTGCGGCAGCCTGATGAAGAACCGGCTTGAAATCAGGAAGACAAACGGAGACTCGTGTCTGCGTCTGGGGCGGCCAGATTGAAATATGGAACATGGAAGCACAGCACACAAGATGCGAGACGATTCCTCTCCTCGCGGGGTCAAGTTATTCAAGCTATCTGTTTTATCAGACACCCACAAGGCTGCAAAGCACAGCCTCATCATTTCTACTGGAAATATATATAAATATACAGAGAGAGACAGAAGCACTTGTATTTTAATGTAGAAATATTTTCCATCCTTTGCTCAGACTTCCCACAACACATTCTTGGTTGTGGATAATAACTGTTGTGAATTAATAAATGCGCTGACTATTATGTTGTTATATCTCAACGGTAAACTCAGCTGATACGGTTTAGTTTTGGTGCCCAAACCAAACACGAAATGTGCTGCTGATAGCATTTGAATAATTTCCGTCCCTGACTGTGAGCTGTCTGCTTTCATCGTCTGTCCCTGATAACAAACTGACCTGCCTGTCTGCAATCTCTGAAACTCATCAAAGGGCATTTTTCAAGTCATTCATGGTTCCTTTTGAGACCCAAGCCTCATTTCCTTCATGCAGACTTTATTTTCTTCCTCCGCCAACAGAGACGCAGCGATACATTTGGGTAACTCATTGGCATGCACCAGGCGGGTGGAGCTGACGAGGTTTATTAAAGGGATCTGGAGCCTGATGCTGTCTCCCCTCATTAACCTCAATAGCACCTCAGACAGGTTATCTGGCACGTATACAGACACGCGCGCCCACAAACGAGAGATGAATGAGGGATGTGAAAAGACGAGGTATGGAAGGGAGTCAGAAAACAGCAGCTCACAAAAGCAAAGGGTGAATTTAAGAAGAAGAAAGGCGAAGAAGAAAGAGGAGCAGAGGGAGACAGAATGAGAGGGATGGACAGAAACATTCAGTCTGATTCAAATAATAAAAACGGTATCTTATTCTTCTATTTCTGTCCATTATGGCTGTTGGTGATGTTACCATTGTTATTGTATAGATTTAGGAAACACAGACTCCGTTAACATGCAGCCTCAAATCCACTGTTGTCAATGTAGACGCAGAGAAGGCGCCCTAAAAAGTGGGAGTGACGCCATAGCAACAGGCAAGCATTCCTAAGTGCCTGTTTTTCAGAGCTGGACAGGTGCACCCAAACGGAGTTCAATTTTAGGATGCAGCAGCGTGCACGGCATGTCATGTGACAAGGAAGAACCAATCAAAACCGGCAGATGTCTTTCAGCTTTACATCTGTCCCATGGACAATATTTTAGGCCGGTATACTAAAGAAATGTGGCGTTATCTTTGGTCGTGGCTCTAAAACCGTGGTCCTGCATCACACAATGAGAAAGGCTCAAGGATGGCCGTTGTCACAATCTTGCAATCAAAGACAGCCTGGGATTAGAGCTTAGATTGGGCCCAAAAAATCCAGCCCGACCCCACCCGAGCCCGTGCCTGTTCTCTCCGAGCCCGAGCCCGGTTTAAACCCGACATTTTTTTAAGGATACAAACGTGGACACACTGACTCTTGTCTTTCTTTCCATGGCAAGCCTTCGTCATGTGCCTCGTGTGTCGGGGTCCCCGTCTTTTTGCTGTCTTATATCAGCATCGTGCTGCACTTGGTACACTCGACGAAGCCGACACACATGTTGTCACTGTCGACAACTCAACCCCCCACCCAGGTGTGATAAGTAGTTGGTTCCATAGCCTAGGTCTATTATGACCTGTCCGAGCCAGAGGATAGTGGCGGGAAATTCGGGCTCGTGCAGAGAATCTAAGCTCTACCTGGGATAAAATTTGACAGGGTCATAAATTTGGTATAACCATCTCACTGTGTGACTGCTGTTACCACCTACATCTACTAACCAACCAATAGAAATGCAGCATGAAATGACCCAAGCAAACAGACAGATAGCAGCTCGACATGGAGGCAAAACTAAAGCCCTAAAAGAAATGTGTGTGATTCCAACAAAGAGGAAAACCTTGTGGAGTTGTGGCAGCAGAAGCCTTGCCTGTATGATGTGTCCTCCAGCTCTGACCATGACCGAGTAAAGAAGGACGAAGCATGGAAGGAAATAGAGGCGGAGCTACAGCTGCCAGGTGAGACACCTAAAACATGCAATTGCAATATTTTCTTCTATTGAGTGGACTTGTGTAGGTCGGCATCAAAGTCACGTTCGCTAAAAATGGCAATTAGACATCCTTGATAGCCATATTCAGGTCAGTTTGTAGAGAAATTAACACCAACTGGATTTTTCATTTGCATTGCAGTAGCAGATTTAGTAGTAATTTGGAAACTTGCATGCAGAAGTCATTTTGAATTTGGCACCCCTCTACGAGCACATAAGCAGGAGTGAAAGCAAGTCTCGACCTCACGCTGATGAAAAGGCAAACCAGAACGTGCACATGAACACAACGTGAGTCAGTGGGCAACTCGACCTGGAAGTGGATCTGCTATGCAACGACGGGGGTTCCCATGGAACTCCTCTCTGTGTGTGCTTTTGATCAAAGCGAAGTGTTTGAGATGTTTTATGCCATTGTTTGGATCAGTCTTAGGAGGCTGACGATTGTTGTGTTGCTGCAGTCCATGTTCTCCCAATATTAACTGGAGGCCGACAGTGTTTTTAGACCCATATTGTTGAGACAGACAGGAGAAGAAGACAGAGTGAGACAGGAAGGAAAGAGACAGAGAGCAGATCGAGGCACGGAGAGAGGTATATAGAAATGTAAGGTGACACTGCTGATTAGAGGGTTCTGCAACCTGACGTACGTGTCTTAACTGCTTAGCCAGGTTACACACACACACACACACACACACACACACATATCCTTTGCATGAATCCAATTGCAGCGTACAACACATACTGTAGAAGCACATAATCTTGAGACACAGAGGTCGTGTCTTGTTAGCTTCATTAGCCAAGTTAAATCTGTCTCTTTTCTTTTTCTTTCTCCTCATCCTGACACACACACACACACACACACACACACACACACACACTATATGTCTCTACTGTTAAATCAAGTCAGGTGACAATTATTGTGTTTCGGCTTGTTAGCTTCTCAGCAGGTCGACACACACGCACACCTGTCTGTGTATGTTCAAAACACGCATTGATACGCACCTCCACACACAAAGACAAAACATCAAACATGCAATCTCTGTCCCTCACTGACACACACACACACGCACACACACAGCCAGCATCTCTACGTCTCATCTTGTTAGCTTTGTTAGCTGGGCTAATTGACAGTTCATTACCAGGTTGTTCTCTTCATGCCGAGAGCCAGTGACAACTCCAAGCCTTTTTATGGAGTTACATATTGAATTTTTAAACTGCATATTTTACTTTTAGTTGGCTTTTATAAAAAGACACTCTGCTGCCTGAGACCCTGAGCCACACCCTCTGCCATGTGCTTTGGAAGGTGTTTGTAAAACATGTCATCACTTTCAGCAATTTCTTCATTATTTCATACTCTGACAGAAGCTGCAGACGGACAAACACAGATTTCTGGAGCTGATAAAGTCTGCCTGAACATGAGGTTAGACTTGTGTTCATGGATGGAATAGTGAGAAGGCATACTGGGCACAAGCCCAGGGACCCAAAATGTCAGGGGGCCCACTGACCCTCACTCACAAGATGTCAAATTAACATGTGCGGACCAGGGAAAGACTCAAAAAGACCAAACTGCAGAAAGATACAAAATAACTCAAAAAACAGGCAAAACTACCACAGAGAGACACAATATAAGTACTCTGCCTTGGTGTGAGTGTTTTGCAGGGTAGTGAAACTACTATTTCCTGGAGTTTACAGCTCTGATCTCACACCCCTCATATAGCATTAAAAAATAAGTGAAAGCAAGGCCGTTCACCCGTCAAGCTTAAAACACGTTTCTAATACGTTTCATGAAATAATTTATCATTCTGTTCTCCTCTCCTCTTATTCAAATGTCCAACTGTCAACCATGCAAGTTTTTTAACTAACAAATTATCCCACTGATATTTCACTCATCCCGTACTTTATTGGCTTTAGCTTGCTGCTGCCGTCATCGCCAGTCAACACAAATTTCACACTCCGGGATTTGGACTCACAGACAGGTCCAGATGTTCAACTTGCTATATTACGGTTAGCACACATATATCTGGTCGACGTCGGCCTGAGGACGACACATTGGTCTTTAAATTAATACTCTTTTGTCCCAGCTCATCAAACTTCTCTGTTACATGGGCTTTGGGTCGGCCCATACCTGCCCACATACAGAAGTCGCCATGGAAGGCGGAATTTTATCTCCGTGGTGTTTGTTTGGAACTGAGCTCGCAGGTCGCAGCATCTCATCGCAGTTGGTTTCAGGTAAGCTCTCCTGGAATAAATTGGCAGAAAATAGCTTTGTTGTTTCTTCTGTGACCGTTAAAAGAGGTTCCTGGTGAGTGGTGAGGCACGACTGGGTGTATATAGCTTAGCACAGCTCCCCACCAGCTAACGTTATCTTTCGTTAGCTGTTAGCTATTTTAGCTCATGTTAGCTAACAGGCTACAACTGTGGTGTTTTCATTTTATTTCCCCTAGTGGACGTTATCTGCTTATCGTGAGCACTCGTTTTGGGTTAAAGAAGAAGTGCCCGGAGCTGCCACCCGTGGTCCCGGGCAGGGCTCGAGACTTGGGATCCACTCACCTATGGTCCCGCCCGGCCTGACCTCCGCGGCCCTCCGTGGACGGATGCTCAAGCGTGGGTGAGAGGAGCGGAGCGGAGAGGACCGCGGACGTCAGACCGGGCGGGCCGACACTGTGTATCCCAGAACGGTCTCCTCCTCTGCAAAGCAACCTGACCCAGTGGCTACACGTAATAGCGCAGTTTTGAAACCATTATTTTGCCAAGATGAAGGACTGATTGTTGAGCTGCTGTTAACAGTTAACGGAGTTAACGCCGGATCCCGTTATTTAANCGACCTAAATGAATAAAGGTCGTAGTTAACGAAGCATATGAATATTAATGAATATTAATGAAGGAGTGCCTACTGAGCGCAGCTTCTTTTAGTGATCGTTTGAATGTCGCGTGGTGGTCATTTTCGATTAAAGACCGATGCCTCAGCGACGTATTGGCAATGAGCAAACGCTCTCCCTGCTACGTCTTAACGATCTAAACTTGATACATTGGGCCGACGTCGGCCAGATGCATCAGCGCATCTCTAAGATCATGTCTTCGATAATTCACAGATAGCAATCATCACTAGCGGTAGCGAGCACTGGTTTGCCTCAAATCGGAGGCAAACTATTGCTCGTTCGTTGTCTACGAAATCATTTAGAGTAAACTTGCTATCAGTCACACCAAACAGTCTTCCAATTAAATACCAGCCCATTTACCATCAGCAGCAGCAGCAGCAGCAGCAGCCGCAGCAGAGTCCTTCTCCTCTGTTTTCATCAAACATCACCCAGCAGATGGTTGGAAAGGAGTNAATCAGAGGCAAACTATTGCTCGTTCGTTGTCTACGAAATCATTTAGAGTAAACTTGCTATCAGTCGCACCAAACAGTCTTCCAATTAAATACCAGCCCATTTACCATCAGCAGCAGCAGCAGCAGCAGCCGCAGCAGAGTCCTTCTCCTCTGTTTTCATCAAACATCACCCAGCAGATGGTTGGAAAGGAGTGTAAATAGTTTGTGAAAAAGCAGATCCCAAATCATCTCCAAACTGCACAGGTGTCAGATTGATGAATCCTTGTTAAGATCTTACTGGCAGCATGGCACTGATGGGCTGAGCAGCTTATGTTTATTCATTTATTTTTCAACCCAGATAGACAGGTTTTATATCAATGCCGTGATTACACATATCTATTGGCCTTGTTTTGTCTTTCTTTTTTGTTGTTGTTTTGTAAGTACTACGCGAGGCAGTCGTTTGTCTTAAAAGTTGAAAGATAAAATCAAACTCAATACCAATGTCTGGGAGCACTCCGCTTTTGAATTATTTCTCTGTCTGGAACCATTGAAGTCCCAAAATGTCTGCAATGCAAACTAATGTAGTCATCTGTCGAGCATTTTATCATGCACGCTTCACCACACTTGGATCAATTACTAATGAAATCTTCTTACTCAGAGGGCCTTCTGGGGAAATTTGATGGTTCCCTCTCTCTGTTAAGAGTTTACATCCCTCCTTGTTGTTTCTAGCTCCCTGTTTTGTCTTTCTCCTTCTCTTAATCTTGTTTCCTTGTTTGTCCCTCCTGCTTCTCTTTCCCTCTCCTCTGCTCGTCCATCCTTCCTTCCTCAGCACGTTCCTTCTCTGCAGACTACATTCACGAATCCCGTACGATCACTAATATATGAGTGTAATTTGTTCAGGCACTGGTGCAGCATACTAACTGCTTTACTCTCAACCTAGCTGTCAATCACAGGGCGATTAGAGGCTGTTACATACATTCATGTAACAGCAGGCAACAGCTGAGGAATCCTCACACTTCTACATCTTATATGAGTTCTCAATCAAACGTATGGAGCGCTGAGAGGTAACTGTAGCCTCAGCTGAACCACTGACAGATGAACAAGATGAACACATAAACATCTGGGTTTATGTAAGCTTCACTTTTAATGTCATAATTTGATTTCAATAAACTGTGCACCTGTCAAGTTTCTCTTACAATCAGCACAGTTTCAAGGTGGACACCCAAGACTGGAGTCACCAATTCAGTATCTGACCAACTGTCTCCCCTTCTGTCCCTGAGATATGATGCAGAATAATGCACAGAAAGGTGCTTTATGCAGAACATTAGGATGTCACACTAGAGTTGACCTTTGACCCTTTAAATATAAACTGTCAGCACCTCATTATTTTGTCCTATTAAGCCCAGTTCAGACAAAAGATTTGCAACGAGACAAAAACGTTTTAGAACGCTGCAGAGAAAAGTTGCAACGGTGTGAAGTGGCCGTCTGAGCTCGACACTCAGCTGGTCAAATGACCGGCGGCTGGTTTTAAAGCACGTCACCTGTTTCAACAGCCAATCAGCTTGTAGTGAAATCCACTGGTCAGGTCAAATTTACCACAGACGGCGTGTTGGCTCGCTGCGACAGGTGCTCCGTCCCCGCCGTGCTGGGACAGCTCCGTTTCCGTCCTCACCGTGTGCCAGTGTCGGACGGTGGGTCGCTGCTGCTGCTGCTGGCTGTATGTGATTATGCCCCGCCCACACACACACACATTCTCACTGACTAATGAATTAGCGTAAGAATTTTTAGGTTATGTCCATCCATATTTTATGAGGTCACACTAACCTTGATCTTTGACCTTTCACCACCAAATTTGAATATGTTCATTCTTCAGTCCAAGTGTCAAATTTGAACAATTTCCCAAGACGGATGCAAGGTCACAGTGGCCTTGACCTTTGACCTTCAACTACCAAAATCTAATCACTTCATCACTGAGTCCACGGGGACGTTTGTGCCAAATCTGAAGACATTCCTTTCAGGCATTCTTGAGATGTCACGTTCACGAGAATGGGACCGACCGTTGTACAGATATACCCACCTACAGCGGCCATCGCCTGCGTAGGCATTAAGAATAAACTCAACCCCTGCAACAGTATTCATCATCCATATATCCTCCGTCTTCTGTCCCATCACTCTTACGTTATACCAGAGACAGAAATACACATAAATAATCATCTCCCTGTAAGACAACTGAAAATACAAGCAACACACTCAATGAATAAATAAATAAACACCTGCTGATGTCTTGATGAATATGTCAGGAACACATATTACATCTTTGACAATTACTGTTATCTGACTAAAGTTGTTTTCAGTAAAGTAGCAACAGCAGTGACGACTTTCACTTTCAGAAGTTATTGGAAATCATCTCTAGATGCAAAGTCACAAAATATGCTTCTATGTTCATCACTCAACGACATCACATTCAGATATACGTACTGCTTAGATTCAAATTGTGATCTGACTTCATACAGGATGTCATTTTTCCTCAAACAAAATCCATAGTACTTTTGATTTGTGTTTTTTTTTTTGCTTGTTGACATCTCTACTTCTACTGGAGTCAGAAAACTTAAGTTACAGCGTTGGAGAATGTGGAGGATATGCTTAGGAGTGCCTTCCTTTCACCTAAATTTTTATTGACTAAGGGAGCGATCACACCAAGATGAAACGCTAGAAACGCGACGCCAGTAAAACCATTGTTTTCCTATGATATGGCGCGTCTGACCGGCATTCAAGCGTCTTTTTAGACGGGCGTTTTTCCGGCGTCTTTTTAGACGCACGTTTTTAGACGCACATAGACGCTGAAAAGTTAAAATATCTTCAACTTTTTGAGCATCAGACGCCAGTAGCTAGCGCGCATTGAATAAGCGCTTCCAGTGTTTCAAGCGTCTTTGAAGCGTCCGTGTCTCTGTCGTCTCATTTCTGTGTGATCACCCCCTAAAGGTCAAGCTACACTCGACCAGGCGTTCAGATGCAAAGTGAGTTAGGCCGCAAACACACAGGAAGTGTTTTGCAGGTTTGTAAAACGTGAGGCATACCACACTGCCGTTTTCTTTTTTTAAATGAATGCCACTAGTAAAGAAAATGCTTTCTGCACCTTTTTATTGTTGCCAGGCAACCACCCCATCACCTCCTAACCTTAACCTTAAATAATCTACCTGCGACTAACTAGCCCCCTTACAAAATGTATTGCAATGGACTGCAGATCAGTTCGGGTGGTAGAAGACGGGGACAACTGTGTCCAAAATCCAGCAGCTTTACTACGACACATCTGCCAAAATGAATTTCAGTTCATTTTTTAGAAAATACTTTCACAGCAAAAAGTGATGAATGTGATTCATTTATCACAGAGCATTTTTAAAATAACTTTACAGCCCTACAATGAGCACACAATAAAGACTGATTGATTTTCATTTTGTGTCATGCACACCTACATGTGCTCAACCCTCATGGGTTTACAAGACACCATTACAATGACATTGCAGTAACAATCAAATGTACATGTTATTTAACTGCTCAGTCCAGAAGCTAAATACTCTGCCTTCTGTCTCAGGCCTGGCAAAGAGATTCAGCCACAGAAAAGGCTCCCCCTCTGAAACAGAACAGAAAAGTTTCATGATCATCTAACCAAAAGAAATCAACATAGATAGAGGTCATATTACTGCAAAGTACGTCCTGTATGTCCCCATATATACAGGACAGTAAAACAAGAAATGAACCTCATTCTCAACCTCACCCACATAACACAACAAATTCTGTCCTCTGATGGGGTGGTGTTAAACCTTCCAGTCTCTGAAGCTAATGGTGACGTTCCTGAGCTCAACTGTGCACACAGGGATCTTGTTTTTTGTGAAGATAATACTTCACATAATGTTCCACACTAAAGCTATTTTTTATGAGACAATAAGTTTGTAGTTTTGGTTTGTACCATGAGTCAACAGATCATTTTTCTCTGAACATGTGAAACATTTCTCTCCTCATCTCCTGAATATCACACGTTAACCTGTTCTGGAACATAAATGACAAGTTGTTCAAATAAAATAATGATGTCAGCTCGTTAGCCTGACGGCCTGATCCAACATCTTCACGCAGATTACAGCCAACAGCCAAACAGAAAATATGTTCTGCGCCTGCATGAGAGCTGCTGCGGGAGCTGGTATGTACAAGCAGAGAGAGAGTGGAGAAAAATGCATTTGATTCAGGGCGTGGCGAGGCTGGAAGGAGGACAGTGGCGTGAAGTGCCGCGGGGTGGCGGATCCAGGAGCACCAGCGCATGTCTGACTGCTGTTGGTGTGGGGTTGTACATTTAGAATAACAGGGGCGTGAGGGGCCTTTAATCTCATCGGCCTAATCCTATTTTTTTTCCACTTGTGTATTGTTACTTGTGACTTGTGCAAATAAACTGCCGACTTATTAATGGCCTTCGTCTCCTGCAGCCTCCACTCTGATATTGTAATAATTCAAACCATCATGTGGTAAATCGAGTTACTGTTCATATTTATATGCTAATATTACAACATGAGGAGAATATAATAAATGTACACAGTCACCAGAGCATCTTGAATGATTGAATGTAAAGGCTGTTATAGTCTCTGCAGGTAAAGTACTTACAGGCTTAAAGGCTCTTATATGGTAATGGCTTTAAATTCCACATGGACACGCATCCATAATAGCATGCATTTCAGATGAATTCATGATTGAATGTACTCGCACATACACTGTGTATGGAGACACATACATATTTCACACACATTACACACCAAGAACAATGACGATATCACACATACGTGTTGTTACAGACACTGGAAGACACCGCACACACACACACACACGCACCCAAACCTCAATTGAATAAAGCCAGTGTGTCTTTGTCTGCAAAGCAGTTTTGTTGTCAGACAAAATAGCTGAGCTGATGTTGTTGCTGTTGTAATTACGCTCGGGCTCACAGGGAGCCGCTGGTTAAGCTCTTACAAGCCGAGAGTGAAAGCTGAGGGGGAAACACAGACATCAGAACAAGAAACTGTCACACCGCAATGTTGTCACACTGAGAAGCAGCGAGAGAGAGAGAGAGTGTTGGGGGAAATCACAGTCGTCACAATGCAAAGTTATTAAACCAAGCCACAGAGAGGGAGCGAGTGAAAGCTGCAAAAGAGGGAAAACAAAGCATCGCACAATTGTCAGTGGAATAACAGACAACACTTGTTGCCTTTATGCTGTGTCAGAGCTATTTGGGACCATTCTGCAGGAGCAATTTTGCTCGGCAGATGTTCCTCTTTGTGTTAATAGAATCTGAATTGAAATTAAAAAGACCCAAAGTCTGCAGGAATCCACAGATGGTCTCGGTGAAAGCACTAAACAGAACATATCAGAGATTATTCATTACTCCTGTTTTCATTTCTGTGCCCAAATTTCTGACATTTTCTTGATAAATTCTGAGCACGAGATGATTCCGCTGCAAAACATCTTTTCAATCCAATGTTTTCTTGTTATTTCCAAGGGGGCGAGCGAGCAGGCTGTGCGCTCCACTTTTTTTAATTGAAAAGCAGAAAAGGACCCATGAACAGCAGGGAAGGATTCAGTCCAAGTGCAGGGCTCTAATGTCTGCCGCACAGTCACAGTATTGAAAATACACACACATGCTAACACAAGATGGAGACATAAACAAGCACCCACACACGTTAACTGGCTTCCTTCAGGCCTGTCTGGGCTTATAAACTGATTATGTCTGGCACTCACAAGAGGATGTTTAAAATCAGGAGATAAGAAATGTGCGACTCCACTCATAATGACGGATAAGAACAGAAGAGATGAGATTTTTGTCCCTCGCTCATCAGATCACACACTGCAGATTGCAATCTATTCTGTCTGTTATTTTGTAATAAAATTGTGTTTGTGCTTAAATTTTTAATGCAGTGTTGGACTCTCAAGGGTAAGTGAGAGAGGATTTGGAGCCCTATCCCGAATCCTATTGAGACAGAGTCCTTAGATTAGCTTCCCCAACTGATTGTGCAGCCTGTTCTCATTCTGAACTCATCAAATACCAGAGCTCGGCCAGTGATTTCGGCAACAGCAGACCCCATGTTGCAAATCATTTCCAGGAAGGTACAATATGTAAGTGTAATATTACCTTATTATCACCTCCCAGGCTTTTACTGTTAGTCGATCAGAAAGGTCATTCGTTTCAAGATTTCATTGGGTGCTTAGTTGCAGTGTTACGGCCAGATGTATTTTCATAGTGTATTTGATATTGTGTCGCAGCAGTGATGTTTCTGGATGTGAGGATCTTTGTGTCTCTCCAGGTACAGATGCCTTGCGCTGATTGGGTGACTCTCTGTGACATCGCTGCTGTGGATTTGCCGAGCTGGGGGCTATGACGTCATGTGATGCTGCCAGCAGGTGTCTTTCCTCCTCAGCCTTCTGATCGTCATAAGGCTGTGTTTCATTGTGTGTTTGTGCTCAGTACAGTGAGCCATTTCAATATTATTAACTGTGTTTCTTAATGCCGGGTGGGCGGATGTATTGTTTGTTGTTTCGTCTTTAGTGTGTGTGTTAGCATCACACTAGCTAACCATGCTCATATATCTATTGTAAATAGCTTTACACTTTAGATTAATTAGCACGACACCAAAGGGGTGAACTGTCATTTTTGTTATAACCTTTTTTCTTCTGTTTTTGTTAAGTTTAGGGAGTTGGGCCTGGTGTTGTATTTTTGTTTGCTTCTTTTGTTTGTAGGGCGGAGGCAGCCCTCCTTCACCCTGAAATCCTCACTTCATACTGTGCATGAACTTCTTGTGTCACCTATATTTAACAGAAAACCATTTCGTCTGTAGTCAATTCTAATAACCACTGTATTAGCAATAAATTACTCACTGTTGTTCAAACGCACATGCTCTCTGTTTCACTTTTTATCCACCACCTCTGGACTGGGGCGTAACACACAGGAAAAAAAAAACTGAAACCTTATTAGTAGCTGCGCCTTGTTAAAAATAAATTCAAACCTATATGACTGGGCCATGTGTGAATTTAATTTGAAAGAACAGACACAGGAAGCGGCCATGCTCAGCAGTCACACAGGAGTCAGGTTAATTTCAATTCCCATTTGGGACAATAAAGTTTTTCTTATCTTATCTTACAATATGTAGACGTAAAAGTTCACTTACAAAGCAGCAATATGTGAGAACTTAAGATGAAAAATAAGAACATGTTGTTAATAAAGTGACCAATCGGCTCCTGTTGTGGCTGTATACATGACTTCAACAGGACTACAATGAACTACAACGGGTTGCGCGCCGGTGACGTCATAGGTGATAGAAACATTGGATTTTGACTGGCGGCAGAGCTCTTCACACACATAAAGTGTAAATAAAAACAAATCAGTTGAGTCTTTCCCCTTCGGATGAAATGGCCAGTCAGGCTACATGATCGCCTTCGGTACGACGAGAAAGTGAAAATGATAGGAGGTGTGTGCCCCTTTCAGCTGCCAGCCTGTGTGTGGACGAATGACCCTGTCAATTCATTCATTCAATTCATGTCCTGTCGATTCATTACTTAACATTCATTAGAATTAACTTCTTGGCTTTGAATATCTCATGTTATTGTTGAGATCAAGTGACTTTGGCAAGCTAGCTAATGTTAGCCAACTAACCTGTGATGAAGTGCCTGCCACAGATGTAACGTTAGATGTAGTGACTGGCTGGATCCCACAGCTTTCTGTCTTTACACTGCTGTTTGATGGCTGTGAGCCACAGATTTCTTCTTTCTCCGTTCTTCACTCTCTCCGGGAGCAAAGAAAATCGCAATTCTGTTTTTTTTGTTTTTTAATTGTTTGCTGTGCAGTGAACAACGCAGCAGCTTTTCAGCATTATGAACTCCTAGCCGTGACTAGCGTCTCTCACGGGTCAAGTTCGAAACTTTGACCCGTGACTTAAGATAAGGAGCACAGATCTAATATATAAACATTGCGTATGCACAAAAAAAGAGGCCTGAAAGAAGCGTACGCCACTTCCCATGCAAAGGTAGTGATCTATTAAAACAGACTTGATGGCAGAAACTTTTACCCATGCTTCTTAACATTTTGGAGACAGGAAATTGGCGACGCAGATTGTGAGGTGGAAGCCTGATTGTGGAAATTGTCAGATATTTTTTGGTGCACACCATTTTTGGCTTTTGTTCGTATGAACATTTTTAGTATGGATCCTACGCACTGTTTTATAAATGAGACCCCTGGAAAGTCCCTATAGGTCTAACAGGAGGGACGGTGGACAGGTGAATGTTGAGCCAAACCATGATGTTTTTTTTTTCTAAACTTCACCCTGTGCTTTTGTTGCACAAGAAAATAAACAAACCAACATTGTTAGTTTATTTTGAAAAAGACTCCGTGTATCTAACGAGCAGACCCTGTATGTTTCCTGTGAAAAAGGAAGTGTATTTAAGACACACTGCATTTAACAGGTGTAAATTCACACATTGTTTTGGAACATCAACAACAATTGCAGGATACCTAGTGCGTCACACGTAGACGTGAACGGAACTGACAAAGCGGCGATGTTTCATGAGCTGGGATGAGAACACGTTGGATTATGACGACTCCCTGACTGTAGCTGTGAGCCACTTCTTCTCATGAGCTTAGAAAGCAGATGGTGCTGAGGTAGTTTCAGTGTGGCGGGCGGGGTGTTTGGTGGTACAGGGACCACAGGATGTGGTGGATAGGTAGGAGAGGACTGGGCATAAATGGAGGCATGTATGAGGAGAACAGCATTACAGAAGACAGGTCACACTCTTGGGCCTCCTTCAGAGCTCTCATTAACTCTTCACTCTTGTCTCAATCACGTTTTTTTCTGACTGTTATTTTACCGTTACCTTTACCCGGATGTGCCATCACAATGTGCAGCTTGCCAAGATTGACCTGCCTGAATAGCAGCAGACATCTGCTGCCACATTTTACCTTCCACATCGGACCGTTTGACCTTGTCCTGACTTTTTGGTATGCAGGGTTGGGGGTTGTGATGAGGCAGCTGACAGTTTCACTGGGAGGTTCATGGACATTTCAAACATGTCTTTATCTGGATGACTGACTGCGTCCAGCAGATCCTTTGCTGTGCATACATACAGTATTTCTGATTGCTTAGTAAAGTAGGAACAAGCAATAATATATGTGTTATGTTTCTATGTGTTCTTATGGATGTCTTAATTGTCCTTTCTTAATATCAACCATACATTAATGTCCTTCACATCACATATACTAACATTTTTATTATAAAAAGTAAGTATCTATTAATTTCAAAATTGTCTTAAGTTGAGTCTCTCAGTTCTCACGGCTCTCAGCGACCATTTTTGCTCATGCCGATCCAAGATGTGTATACTAAGAACAGAACGGCACAAAGAGTGTTGGGCTTGTTACCCAAAAAAATGTAATTAATTACTCATTACTCTTTTCAAAAGCAATACTATAACTCTGCTTATTGCTCCCTACCAACAGTAAATCGTTACACTATTAGTTATATTACTTTTCCCTTACACCTCACAAAATCTCTAACTGCGTCCTTTCCCCTCAAAATCAGACACTGAACATGCGCCTCTATGGTAATGCAACGCGATATCATTCAATTCGCCAAATATTGCCGCTTCAGCTATCAGTGTCTGCCCATCTTCATATGACATGCTAGGTACCGTCCTTTGTTTGTTGTCGATGTTCCAGGACGTGCCTATTTACTTTCAAAATACACTTACGTTTTCTCAGGAAATGTAGAGTTTCTGCTAGATGCAAACAGTCTTTTTCAAAATAAACTTATTACATCGAGGCAAACACCTTTTATTTACATAATTTTCCTTATGCAACAAAAGCATGTGGTTAGGTGTAGAAAAAACATGATGGTTTGGCTACATTCACATGTGAAGTGTGAAGCCCATTCTCATTTTGAAGTTGTCAAATACTTTCGCTTTGTCAGTGATTTCAACGTTTGACAAATATGCCAAAAGCCATGTGGCATGTTGGGATGATATGCCGTCAGCTAATGTCAGTGTATAACACAGATAGATAGCATTTATAATCTGTCCCAACACTGACAGAAGTTGCTACAGTTGACAAGGCTCAACAATGCACAAGATTCACATTTAAAACACATTTAAAACAGCAACTGACAAAAGCAGGTTAAAGTGCAGTGTCCATTTTAGATTGTTCAGGCTGGTTATTGCAGAGGAAATGAAGGATTGGACTGGATGGATGCTTTCACAATGTTATGATATGCCACCAATTGGCAGGATGGCACCTGTCGTGGCAGTATGATGTGCGGATGGATGGCATCAGTTCATAACAAAGCCAAATGGCACCTTGTGGCAGTGTGATACACCACAAGACAGCGACAGTTTGAAACACTGCCAGTAACTACGGAAGTGTATTGCATTCACTTGAGAAATAAAAAAGCCCTGTTTTTCTGAGTAATATTTTCTGTTTTTCGGAGTAATTTATTTATTTTTCTGTTTTTTGGTGTAATTTTTTCTGTTTTTCTAAGTAATTTTCCCCTGTNGTTAGGTTAGTAACAGGTTGTAATAACGTTAGCTGACAAACGTGTATGGGCATGATTTCAGTTGTCAGGTAACCTTGTTACAACCTGTTACTGATCAACCTGATCCCGTAGTTGAAATTGTCTAGGAGCAGGAGCACAGATGCAAAATACGTCCATGGGCAGGAGTCACCATGGATGCAGGGGTCACTTGCAGGTGCCAGGTGGGAGCTTCTCGCGAGATTTTGAATTATATTGTCTCCTCGTTCAGGAAAAAAAATTACTCCGAAAAACAGAAAAAAATACTCAGAAAAACAGGGCTTTTTTTTGTCAAGTGAATGCAATACGCTTCTGTAAGTAACAACCTGATAGAAGACACATGAAAGTCCCTGTAGGGGCTGGCAGGCGGGAGAGGTGGTGAATGGGTCCAACAAACCCTGTACTTTTACCAAGGAGCCTGGTGTTTGCTTCCTGTCTGAATAAGTTTTTCTAAACCTAACCAACCTTAACCTAACCTTTTGTTGATTACCCAGCACTGGTCGCAGCATCTCAGAACGTCAACAGCAGACGCAGGAATATACCTTGCACATAGTATGTAGATGTATAAATCCATTGATGACTTAAGATGAGAAAGTCCAGGGTTTTTTGGACCAATCCACTTCTTGTCTCGCCCGCCCATTTTCAGCAGTATGATATGCTGCCAAGTGGTGTTATAAACTCACGCCATACTGCCATGAAAGGTGGCTTTTGGCATCACTGTCTGACTCTGAAATCACGGACAAAGCAGCAGTACTTGACGTTTTGAAGTTTTGAATAAGAGATGGCTGCTCAGTCTGTGCAGTAGATTATAACTGGGAGTGATCCGGTTATTAATCAGCATTACTGCCGTCCTCAGACCTGCTTGGCACCACTGTGGAAACATGGCTTCTGTCAGCTGCTGTGTACTCGACTTGATACTGTATCGACTGTGTCACTTCTGCAAGGCAACTACATTTTAGTGTGCCTGTCATTGCAGTGACCTTGTCAGTTAGAGTGGAGGGTGTACAGACGCAGCTGCAACTGTCAGCTAATCTATATGTGTAATTAAGGATCAGAGCTGGTGATTACCTGTCTGTGATCAATAACACACCCAGTCACATCCTTTCTACCTCAGGCATCTGGAACACACACGTGCACACACACAGTAAAGCTTTGAATTGAAAAAGCCTTGTTACGGAAATTCAGTCTGAGACTCAACTGTATAACAGCATGCTCTTCCTTGATGGATATATGGATGGGTCCATCTATCTATGTAATGGAAAGACAGAAGGTTATTACACCCTCACCAGTAAATTGCATATGGAGATAGTTCACTTGTGTGCAGTCCAAGTTGATATACCATGCATGATCTGCTTTTAAAATTGAAAAAAGGAACCTATTTTAGATGTGTGACCGAGCATAATAACCTTCATCATGTTCCATTTTATTTAATAAATAGATTGTTTATTTTCCCCTGAGGGCTGCTGGCTCAGACCAACACTCATTAGAGCCTCTTCATGCAGGATGTCAATTATTAATTCTCTCATTTATGACCATCTATTAGAATGCATGGTTCATAGCACACAGGAGGGACTGTGGCAGCCTTTGTGAATACATTTGAGAGAACAAACGGTTTTCAATAAAGGGAACTTTTGCCCTTTGAAAAAGCCTTTCATAACGCTGCCCCTCGTTGCGTGCTGTTGAAAAATAAGATCGGAAGTAAGACGGCTCATCTTCTCATTGGTGGCGACCTATTGCAATGCAAAGGAGCACAGAAACAGAGAGGAGTCTGTCTGAGTCACGGGGGGAATCACAGAACAATGCATGAACAAGGCATTTTGCTCCTCTTGCTGCTCTGAGGCTGGCAAAATGAGACTGGTAGCACTGGGCAGCTCCCTGATGGGTTTTAATAAATATGTAGGAGGAGAGTGTTGTGGAAAAGAAGCATGCTAAGCTCCCTGGGAAGGGACGTAAACATACAGTATACTGTTTATATTTGAGGCATGAACAAAAAAGATCTGTGCAGCTGATAAACTGGGCTCTAACCTGGTTTATATAATAATAATAAATAATAATATATTTTATTTATAATGCTCTTTTCATCAAAAGATCTCAAAGTGCTACAGGTTAAAAACAAAGAAAGATAAAAAAAGTAATGGAAGGGAGTAAAAACAAGATGAGCAGTTTTAAACAAAAACATCTAAGGGGGACCAAAAGCTTTGCTAAAAAGACATGTCTTAAGACCTTTTTTAAAACAGTCAGTGGATTGTGGTGCCCTCAAGGTGTCAGGGAGGGCATTCCACAGACGTGGGGCAGCAGCACAGAAGGCCCTATCTCCCATGGTCCTGAGTCTGGTTCTGGGTATGTGGAGGAGGTTTGAGTGAGCGTGTTGTGTTTTGTGGGTTGAGTTCTTTGAGGTAGGGGGGGGGGGCATGTCCATGGATACATTAGTGTGTGAGGAGGGAAACCTTGTACTCAATCCTGGTGGAGACGGGAAGCCAGTGGAGTGAGTAGAGAATGGGGGTGATGTGCTCATGCTTCCGCACTCTCATCAAGATCCTAGCTGCAGAGTTTTGGATGTACTGAAGCCTCTGCAGGCTCTTGCTAGGAATCCCTATGAGAAGTGTGTTACAGTAATCCAGTCTGGAGGAGATAAAGGCATGAACCAGCTTTTCGGCATCTGAGAGGGAGAGAATGGGGTGGAGTTTGGCAATGTTACGGAGGTGGTAGAAGGAGGTCTTGCAGCTCAACAGCGGTTTTGGAGTTGTGCTCCATCCATACCTTTATCTCCTCCAGACAGGTGGTGAGTTTTTTGACGGGATGACTGTGATGATGAGGGTGGGGTTGCAGCTGTGGCATTCACATAGCTCTGTGTGTCGTCGGCATAGCAGTGGAATGAAATTCCGTGGTGGCTGATGACTTGACCAAGGGGGGTGAGGTAGAGGATGAAGAGGATGGGGCCAAGGACTGACCCCTGGGGGACACCGCAAGTGACTGTGTGTGGATTTGATTTGGAGTGACCCAGGGAGATGTATTCTGTCTGGTTTGTGAGGTATGATTGGAACCAACTGAGGGCAGTGTCATTGAGTCCAATGGTGAGGTGGAGCCGGTTTAATAGAATGCTATGATCGACTGTATCAAATGCAGCAGAAAGGTCTATAGATGTCTATAGATGTTATACATAAATATGGACATAAATTAGTATACAGATTCCTTCCTCATGTTGTGTGTGACCAGTTGAATATAGTGAGCTATCGGTTGATTGAACTTCCAGTTAGATTTTGTTAGTTGTTGAAGCTGTTGTGCCTTTAAAGACACTGAATTTAAGATTGCACTGTGAGTATATCAAGCCTGGTTAGAGATTAATGATACTGGGGACTAAATTATTTTCTTTGCCAAATTCCAAATTGCTTTACATACCCAGTGCTTGACACAATTAATAGGTCTGATCGGCTCACTTACCTTACACAAGCGCAGGAGTTCAATTATTTTGGGTTCGTGTCAATGAGTGAGGGTAGAATGAAGAATGGAGTGTGAGATGGTTTGGCGCATCTGCAGTGATGCAGGCGCTGAAAAGGGAGCTGAGCTGGAAGGCGAAGCTTTTGATTTACTGGTCCATCTACATCCCAACCCTCACCTATAGTCATGAGCTCTGGGTAGTGACAGAAAGAATGAGGTCACGGATACAAGCAGAACGATATGAGTTTCCTCTGTAGGGTGTCTGGGCTCAGCCTTCGAGATAGGGTAAGGTGCACAGACATCCTGAGGGAGCTCGGAGTAGAGCTGCTGCTCCTTCATGTCAAAACGTGTCAGCTGAGGTGGTTCAGGCATCTGATCAGGATCCTCCTGGGCGCCTACCATTTGAGATGTGCCAGGCACGTCCCACTGGTAGTCCCAAGGGTAGACCCAGAACACACTGGAGGGATTACATATCTCATCTGGCTTGGGAACGCCTCGGGGTCCCCCAGGAGGAGTGGGAAAGTGTCGCTGGGGAGAGGGACGTCTGGGGTGCTTTGCTTGGCCTGCTGCTCCTGCGACCTGGCCATGGATAAGCAGACGAAAGTGGATGGATGGATGGGGGTGCAAGTGCAAGCCAACAAACATGATAAGAGCTCTTATTAGAGCGTGAAAAGTAACTCCAGTCACAGTAACTGCGGTTGGCCTGATGTTTACCCACATTATCGCTATAAAGAGTTAAATAAGAGCAATATATTTATTAAAGTCATCATTGATCCCAGATTTTAACAGTGGGTTTAACGGGTAGCGCCTCTGTTACACTGATGCAATTTCAGCTCATACATTTTGATGCTTTCATATCGGTTCATAGTGAAAAGAAAACTGGATTAGTGTTGATAGGCTGCATTTTTTCTTTTCTTTTTTTAAAGTTCGGTGTCTCCGCTGAAGACTTCAGATGATATTACAGGCAGAGGACTGGAAGACTCAAGCATCTGTTAAAATGAAAAGTCTTACAACACACCCAGAGGAGAGACTGTTGCAGGGTACTCACAGTCAAAACCTTTTAGCCAGAAAGCAATGAAAGTCTGGGCAGAACGGCAGACTTTGAAATGGTTTGAAGAGGCTCTAATCTAGTCATGGATGACAAGATAGTTTACAGAATAAGTGTGACTACTCATTTCTCCAGGATTCCTCACAACTTATTAACAGCTGCATCAATGACAGAGTTACTTCTCTGTTGAAGGTGTACTATACAGTAGGTATGAGATCTGGATATGCAGCTGTAGACCTCTCACTTACTGTGACTGCAACTTAATCTACAACTGGATGTAATCTGCAGAGACATATTGACAGAGGGAGACCATAAGAGAAGCAGGTGTTGCAGAGACTCCTGCATGGTTTGAGCGTATAAAGATGATTAGATCACTAGACTTTAAATATCAAAGAAACCGATACTGAGGGCGGAATTGAGAGGCTCTCCAGACAAATGAACACTCATCATTCCAACACAGTTCCAAGATTAAAGAGAGACGCAGACTGAGAGAGAGAAAAGAGAAGATTAACCTGAGTAATGAGGCTAAGAAGACAAGACAGCGTCCGAGAGACACACATACAGAGCGACACAGAGATTGCTTTAAATTGTTGGGGGATAGTGGGGTCTGGAGAAATCCAATTAGCAGACTATCATTTCCACTGAGAGGATTCTTCAATAATGCAGACCAGGTCAAATAAACTGGCTCTCATTTCGCACTGCCAATGGTAACATCTCACAATAAACCATTCATCCTGAAACCATCTCAATCCATTCTGCAAATGGCCACAAGTGCAAAGAGCAGCAGTTTACAGTACCCCTGGCAAGAGAACGCATGGTTAACCTCTCTTCACTCTGAGCGTCTTTCTCTTCCTCTCTCTCACAATCTCAAAAGATCATTTCCCTTCACCTCGTTACGCTTTTTATTCTTCGCCTTCTCTTTCTCTCTCTGGGTAATGGTAAAAGAGAGGGGGAAAGAGTAAACAGCCACTGTCATTAAAATATCCATTAAGAGCAAATGAGAAACAAAACAATAAACTGCTTACTGCTGATGTGCTCAGGTGGCACCTCGCACCCATCTTTCCAGGAGAAAGCTGACATTTGGCCGTTATTGTTGGTTTAATTTAAAAAGAAAACACATGTAATGTTCTTCCGTCGCTAATTGCTTCAGAATAAAGAGATTTGTATTGTTTTTACACATGATAAAAACCACAGGTATATACATGCAGAAATATGTGGTCATGGTTCTCAATAGCAGCGACAGCAGTTGCATCGGTGAGCTAAATATTTAATTCAATAGACACAGTATTATAGATGCAAATATCCACTGAGGGAACCATCTTCGCCCACCATGAAGTGAACACATGAAGGTTGTGGACTTTGTAAATGGAAATCTAAGCTGACAAATATTGAAATATGCTAATGTTTTTCAAAAAATGTTAAAGCTCTGAGCTTCTCTTTCATTCCTTGTCCATTAATTGTGCAGATTCTAAATCACTGACCATTTTAAAAAAGACAAGACGGCTGTCTGATGTCTGTTTTCACCTGACAACCTCACCAAGCACAGGAATTATGTCCAGTGATCTCACCCAATGGGAAGAAATGCCTTCTTCAAGTCGTGAGGCAAAAGGTAAGTGAGTGGATGTTAAAAGGTTAGTGAGCCGATCAGATTTTCTTGCAAGACGATAGATTGAGTCCTGCCTCTGACTTTTTCTTTTCTGTCATGACCATGAACCCTCTCAGAGTTTGAAGGTATACTATGCAGGATTGTTGGTTACTGTTTGTAAACAGCAGAAGAAGATATACTTTAGTAATCCCCGTGGGGAAATTCAGTTTTTTCACTCTGTTGTCATACACACTCAGGCCCAAAATACACACACATGCACTAACAGGACCTATACATGCATTAAATGGAAAGATGTCAGAGTGAGGGGCTGCCCTTGCACAGGCGCCCCAGCATTTGGGGGTTTGGTGCCTTGGATGCAAACTAGTGCCTCTCCAGCAACCAGTCCACACTTTAATTTCACTTTATTTGAAGAGGACCGTGCATATCAATAAACAATTGGTACAAATACATGACGTCATGTAAATATGCTGGATTTAGCTAGAAGCTAATTTCCATCCGTAGTCCTCACATTAAAAGACAGACAGACATACCATAAATAACAGTTAAATCAACAACATATAAAGTGCACAACAATATTAGCAGCAGTCATACAGTAGATTCGACAAGAGGCTACAGTAGACAACTGTATGAGAGGGCTGATCAATGAGTCATTCATGGATGCAGATTTGATGAGTCAATAGCCATCCTTTAAGCTGTTTTTTAAAAGTAGTGAGAGTGGGACTGTCTCTGATTGAGGTTGGGATACCGTTCCAACCTGCACTGCCCTTTACAGTAAGGGAATTTTGGCCTATAGAGGTTCGTCTGAACTGCACCTCGCAGTCCCCTCTGGATGCAGATCTGGTGCTGAGCATGATGTCTCTCCGCTTCACAGTTGGTCCAGAGGGGGACTTGAGCCAGGGACCCATCGGTTCCCAACCCAAGTCCCTATGGACTGAGGTACTGCTGCCCCAAAAGGTAGAAGCGCTACAGGGAGTTGCGTGTCACCCTTTCGCAAGTGCTTTGCTAATTTTTGCCATATCGATTCCAATTTATGTGGAAAATAAATGGAAAAGAGTGGAAGTGATATCAAACCCCAGATTCACTCGTTTGCTATATTTGCAGTTTTACGGCGCTGAGTCCACAATAGTCGTGGCTTCCTCTTGGGTGTGTGCTGCTTATGATCTGAACAATGTCAGTTTAAAACAAGTGGTAAAGTGTTACATGACATTGTAAATATAATAATATTACCTGAAATCTTGTTGGTAACATGTTATAATACTTTGTTACTACTAAATATATTACTACAACACGTTACTTTTGTAATGCATTACCCCCAACACTGGCCTCAGGGCTGGTGAAAGGCATTTTAAACTGAAGCCATTTGTGTGACCTAGGATTATGATTATGCCTTGCAAAGATAAAAAACTTCAGGCTTTGAAAATGAAGGAGTTTCTCGTTACTGTGGCAATAAAACTGTCTGGTATTGTGGCCGTACTCTCAATGCAACCCCGTTGCCAGAATAAATATTGGCATTGTGTGCTTTTGCAAACCACAGACACATTAAAGGCAGGCTAAGCACCGTTGGGCGTCACTTCTGTTTACGTTCAACAATGTTATCAAACACAACGGAGCTTGCTCGCCCCTCCCCCCTCGTCCTCCGTGACTCTGTCATGAACGAGCGATAGCTGCTAGTTACCCTGGATTTACACACCTGTTCAAGGGATAGTGCACCCAACATGAAGATTCAGCCATTATCTACTCACCCATATGCCGAGGGAGGCTCAGGTGAAGTTTTAGAGTCCTCACATCCCTTGCAGAGATCCAAGGGGAGAGGAGGTAGCAACACAACTCCACCTAATGGAGGCTGACGGCGCCCCAGATTCAAACGTCCAAAAACACATAATTGAAACCACAAAATATCTCCATACTGCTCCTCCGTATTGATCCAAGTGTCCTGAAGCCCCGACATAAAAAGTTGTTTGGAAAAATGTCATTTGAACTTTGTTTTTAGCCTCATTGTAGCCTGTAGCTCTGACTGCCTCTCTGTGCACCGCGCTTATGTGTGTGTGCTTGCTTTTGCTGGTCTCACGCTGCCTGGACCCAGAAGTTTTTGTTGCCATTTGCGGAGCCTGGGCTGCCTACAGAGAGCGGACTTTTTCACAGCATATTCAGAGGACATGTAGCTAGCGGATCTGTTTGCTGTATGTGACAAAAACTTTTCAAGCTTAGGAAGACTTAGGGAGCCTTAAAAGTTATTGTAAACATTGTAGTTAACATGTCTGGTTATTTTTGGGCACAAAAATCAGTTTGTTATCCTCAGGAAGAGATCACAATTTGGTGTAAAATACTCAAGTGTTGGTGCCATAATCATGGCTGGAAATGACTCACTAAAAAATACCTGTTTTTTTTGTTTGCTCGTTGCTCATAATGGTCTGCAGCTTGGCTGCTGTCTCACCTATCCCCACCATCCACCATCCCCATCCTCCTCCAGATGACAAACTCAGCTTGCATGAATGTTCTCAGGACAAGGTCACTTTGGAAACGTTGATATGATACTTACGTACAAATGTGACATATCTTTGTATACCAACATTCTCTCCTGGTGATTGTGTTAACCTGCGGAAGAATTCTGGCATTGATTTTTAAGTTGCTTAAACTCAACTTTACATGAACCACATCGTTGTTTTACACACATCCAGTCAGAAACTACATTTTCTGAGACATCACTTTCCCTCATGTCCTTATTAGATTTAGTCTCTCTCCTTCCTATTTCACATGATTACAACACAGTGTGTGTGTGTGTGTGTGTATGCGTGTGTGTGTGTGTGTGTGTGTGTGTGTGTGTGTGTGTGTGTGTTTGCGCGACTAATTCTGTAGGAGACAACTCATTCGGAGTTGGCAGAAGGTGTTCATTGACACCATGTACCCAGCACTGGGATTTCCCTACAGGCACACACACGAGCACATTCACACATGCACAATTAATTTTCTGGGCTGAAAGAGGGTGAGAAGTGCTAATGTAATATAAACACTGTTTTCACACACACACACACACACACACACACACACGTATCCTGGGACAGTTGGCTGGCTATGAAAGCAGCTCTGTTGGCATCATCTGTATCTGTTCACAACTACTTGACTGATTGCGTCCATGTGTCTCTTCTGTGTGTGTGTGTGTGTGTGTGTGTGTGTCTGGTTGCTTGCAGCTCAGCCTTTTTGGCGTTGCATTTCATTTTTCATGCATGTTTTCTTTGTGTGTGTGTGATCATAGCAAACAGTTGGAAGAATGTTTGAGACATATATCTGGAGCTGCCTCCCGCTGATTAAACATTTTCATGTTTATGTCTGAATACTAATTGTATGGTTTTCTTCTGCTTCACAGTGCTCGCAGTTTCCCTTCAGATTAAATTTTAATTTCCAATCACAACTGGTCAACTGAGACACATTTGGGATGGAGACATGATGCCAGATGTGAACTGATTTCCATCTCTAGTGGTTATTTTATATAGACTGAGGTGGAAATGAAGATAGGATCAGAACAGACGAAGAAGAAACACTGATATACTTGATCTTTTACTGAGAGCAGAAAGAGTGAACAACACAAACCCAGACGAAGTCAATCTGTTTTTCTATTGATCTCCAGTTTCTCCATGATCTCCATATGTTATGCTGAAGTGTTCACCTGTTCTGTTTGCAGTGAGTAACTAACACCCTGCAGCAGGTTTAACACTACTGGTGGTGCTAATGCACATGTGTATAACTTATGTTACATTCGCACATTTCAAAGCCGTGATATGTAACTACTTGGGATGAGAACTTGTCTTTATATTATTTCAAGTGAACAAATGGCGGCTTTGCACAATATTTTTTACCTTCTGAATCCTTTATTTCTGCTGTCGGATCAGGTCATCCAGTTACTTTATCTGCCACGATAATTTAACATTTCAAGGAGCTATATGTAAGAAATCTAAAGCAAATAGTAGTAAAATCCTCCTAATATGTCACAGAGACTAAGGAATAATGTTCATATAACATACTGATCTCACCGACAACAATAGTACAGCCAGAATATTCCCATTTTAAAAAAAAAATTGCGGTCTGCAAATCATGTTTATGTTTTGAATTTGTGTTTTGGCCTGTTGCGCCACCCACCGCCATCTACCAGTCAGTAGAGTCTCAGCATCAGTTACAGTTACGACTGAGCTACAATGGCTGACGGTGGGACCAAACCCAAATGACCTCATTATGATTCCCAAAAACGCCAAGACAAAACTCGAGGCAAAGCGAGGGTCTATATAGGAGATGCTTGTGAACGGTGGAGACGGTTTAAAGTGGAGAAGAATTTGAAATGGGATGTCAAAGTGGCTACTCTTCTCCTCGACAGGTAAGCTTTAGACAAGTTGGCTAACTAGCATCATAGCTAGACGGGGATGGACATTTCGAATACTTTCAACTGTTATTCATTTTCGATTATACATTGTAGCCCATGTGCAGGTGGGTCATCGACCCGACTGATTTTTTTGAGAAACAAACGTTAGCAGCACGGCAACCAGCATTAGCAGTGTCCTGGTACACAGCATTAGCAGCTGGCTCCCCCTCAGCTGTATCTCGGCAGCAGCGTTAGCAGCAGAGAAGCCGGACTTGCTCGAAGGATCCACTGGAAAACCGAAGATCAAGGACGTGGGCAAACAAATCAGTCTCCAGCGTGTTGCTGTCCAGCAACCTCCAATCTGTAGGGGAGGGGGTGGGGGGCGGACACGACTCGCGGCAGTATTTTGAATTTGAGTGCAGTAACCGTTTTGGCCACATTCTTACATACAGCGCCTTGAAATGTTAGTGTTAAGTGCCCCAATACTTTTATGGCCAGTGACGTCATTTGTTAGCTGGAGGCAAAACAACTCCCCCACAGGACTGTAGGCTCCATAGGAGTGTTAAAATGTGTTTGTCTTGTTGTGTTATTGGGAGCCAGAATAGAAGGAGTCATGGCTCAAAACCAGCCGCCACTGCCCGTCAACAAAAACAAAGACAACTATGGTTAAATGTGATAAGACCAAAGGACTGGACGGAGGCCATCATCAAAAATGCTCACATGTGCAGCGCACACTTCATATCAGGTTAGGGAAAAAGTATTTCCTGTTGTAGGGATGAATAAGGTTATGTGTATTAAGGGTTATCATGTCCACCTCATCAGAAACTGGGGAGGGATTAAGAGGAATATTGGATTTCTCTGGAACGCTAACTTTTTAGCACATTAGCTAACGTTAGCTTCCATAGCAAAACAAACAAGTGTGGTCCTCCTTTGTAAGATTGGCTTCCTGTGACATCATCCATCCACTGAGTGAGAGCATACGGGTCGGCCAGTCTGGTCCCGTTGGTCAGTGTTTACTTATTCAAGTAACACTGGCGGTCCCGGAGAGTGAGTGACCTGACATGGTGCGTTGGTAAATTCAGTCTGACGCTCTACACTAAAATGAGAGCCCTGTTGGTGGAAGAAACGGAGCGTTATATTTCTACATGAATGAACCAACGGTTAAGTTAATCACACATTCACTCCGCTCGGCGCTCTGCTGCTCCGTCTCCACAGACAGAGTGTCCAGAGTGCACTGCTCTGGATAACCAATTTATTAACGGTCCAGTTTGTGTCAGAGTGGGTACAGCACTTGGAAAGAGTATTTCTGATCCATCACTGACATCATCTTCCTCCATTGTGTAAAACAAGCCAAAAGAACTTGCTAGCTATAGTGCTAGTGAATGTCTGTGGAGAACTGTTTTGCCTCCAGCTAAGCCCCGCCCACCAAGACATGTCACAGTCTTTACTAACGGTAAAAGGTTATATTAGCCAGTCAGTGCATTTCGCTAACAGAGGTCAAAAAACAGCTGCTCATGAGGCTGTAAAGTTGCACGAAAGGCTACAAATGCAAAACAGTTAATTGTGTCGCAGGACATTCGCCTCCATTTTGAAAGAAATCTGCCTCTATTTGTTTGTATTTACTGAACTTACAAACCCATGTAACATAACAAGTGTCTTTTTCACATACTGTATCTGTGACTTTCTAACCTGCCCGTTAACATTTTCACTGTTGTGTTGAGTTCAGTTCGTGTCGGAACAGTTTCCCAAAATGACAAAAGCTTCTACTATTTGCCGCCTCCCTCCCTCGTCTGTAAGAATCTCTGTCTGGATCTTTGTTTTTGTTTTCATTCTCACAGAGTCTTTTGTTTTTACTCTCTTTATATTTCTTCCTCCGTCTCCCGCAGTGTTTTTCATCTTGATTTCAATCCCCATCTCCCCCTCTCTCATCCATCTCTCTGTGTTTCTGCCATATGTTTTCTGCACCTTTCCTTTCTGCCTCCATCCCTCCCGTCGCTGCAGTTTCTTTTTTCGCTCTCTTTCCCCTCAAAGGGCAAGTTGCAAAATCCTCAATATGTCAAGTAGGGCCAACTCAGGAATGGAAGCACTCAGCTCAGATATCGCTGCAGTCATATCACCAACTTGTTTGTATCTGTTATGCGGGAAATAAGACAACAGCCTTATTAAGTTTGCAGCAGGCCTCTGCTCCCTCTGACTCGCCCTCAAGTTGTTGTTGATGGAGAGTTTTCTTGTTTTCATTCGTGACTCACAAGTCCACTGTAAGTCAATTTTATTCAGAGAACAAACTGTTTGTCTGTTTGTCACAAAGTGCTTCAGAGACAGGAATAGATAAAAACAAGACCAATAAATATCAAGCTGCATCTCCAGCTTAGCAAAAGCTCCTGCTTTTAATTCTTTTTATACTTTAATTGGATTGCTTCGGGCAATTTCCTGAAAAATCTCATTTTTTACATTATTTATACGGAGAAAGTTGGCCGAGCACACATCCTCTGTTAGAGAGAAGTAGGATTCATGAAAGAGTTTTATCACATATGATATTTTATTAATGTATGTAGAGTAAATCACTCATTAGCATATTTGCCCTTTTACAGCTGCTCTACAGCTGGCGTACTCTTCTGATACAAATGAGACACTATAACACGTCTGAGAATCAATTCCTACATTATGTATACAACTCATCTTAGAATACAGGTTAACACTTTGACTCTGCAAGAGTCCGCCACTACCTACACTGGAATTTGTGCTTATTGTGATGTTATTTCTCAGAGTATTTTCAAATGCTTCATATCCCTAAAATCTGTACAACTTAAGGGAAAAGGTGATGGAAGTCAATAAAACATTAAAACTGATTAAAAGTGTTGAATTGAGCCGTAAAAAATACAATTGTAACCCACCTGACAGGTAAGTGTACACTGGCTATTATTTTTTAGGTTCGCAGGGCGAAGTAATAATAAGGGATTGGACACCACAATGAGTAACTGGAACACACAGGTAAATTTAAGCAAAAACACTGTATTGAATACACATAAAAAACAATAAACAATTCACAAATACTGCCGGCAGTCAGTTTTGTTCTCTTTTGAAATGTCTTTTAACTGGGTGCACCCTAAATAAAATAAAATGTTTTTCCCCAAAAAATAAGAAAATAATTCACTTCGATCGTCCTTGAAAGTCCTTCCCCACAGCCCTACCACGCTGACAGGACAGAAGATGAAGGATGGGAAGGCCCTCCTCAATCCAGATTCTCACACGGGTAGCTCGCCATCCCCCTCGTCAGGGAGAGAATCACTCCAAATCCAGGGTCCAGAATCTCAGGGTATCCAAAAAACCCAGCCTGTATAACATAACAGGGCTTATTTAAATCTGTTCAACCTTTTCTTCTAACTGTACAGTTTAATTTTATCAGTATCAATGTATAATGCAACTTTTCACTGCTAACTTATTAAAAGATAACTGCTGCATTGCAATGTTAACATATGAAATGTAACTCCACTGTTTTATAGTGAAACAAAATCATGAAATTATGTAATAAACAGTCAGGAACTCATATGCAAATGATTATAAAGACCACTCACAGTTCATCATTCAATACTCACTTAGACTGGATTAAGATAAGTAAGATAATGTAACATAAATGCAACATAAATTTCTTGTCACAGTACTGATACCTCGTACCTATACACACCACAGCACAGTAATATACAGAATCAGCTTCATAACCCATGAAACTAAATTATGTCTTTTTCTGTACATACAATGTAAATAACATGCACACACTCATTTTACACACATATTCCCGTTTTTTCTCTTCTATCATTGGAAAAATACCAGGACACTGACTTCATGCTCCCGCTCGGTGGTTGAAACACCACGAGGCTAGGCTAATTCACGGAGCTATTTGCAAACACCACGAGGCTAGGCTAATTCACGGAGCTATTTGCTAATGCGTCACAGTACTCACCGACAAAGTAAAATAATGAACCGAGCACGAGATGTTCCCAGCGTCGCTTCAGTGGTTCACCGGACTTTTATCTGCTTGCACAGTTCCTCCTTTTAACAGTATACCACAATATCAAGTGTTTTTAAGTTCTATCACTCCAAAAACCTCTGTGTTTCCGCTATCATTCTGCTGCTCTCTGTGTATTTTTCACAACACTGCTGCAGCGTCTCTTACATGAAGTAGGCGGGACATGCGTCTGAACCAATGAAATTATTTTTTAAAGTTTTTCTTCACAGGACCACCTACTGAATTAAAAAGATCTCTGAAATAAAATGAAATGACAAATGAAATGAAGAATAAAATAAAGAATGTAGTTATGAATTAAATAAAATTGTATGAATTAAATAAAACTAATTCTCAGTGAAAGAACATATTTCTAACACATTTCTCATATTTTTAACGCTTTTTCCAACAGGCTACACATTTAGTAACAGTTGGGGTTTCTCTTAAACAGGTTACACAATCATTGGACATTTTTTTCATACAAAAGATATTGCTCCAAAATATTTTAACCTCTCTAACTCCACCAGGTGGCCGACCTCCGTGCCCCCCCCTCCTCTGTTAAATGGTATCTCCCAGGCGCACTACGTCATCAAACCATGTGATGTTTGGTATTGCCGGATTCAGGAAGCTCTCGACTTTTCAAAAATAAAATCGTTTTTCTTTTATTTATTATGTGTTTTGCACCAGAACAGCCTAAACACACATAGTCCAAAATCGCGTTGAGTGGTGACAAGTCATGTCATGCCGTTTTTCGACGGGAAAAGTTACAGGATTACTCGCAATCTTATGTGGAGCTGTTAGTGGACACGTAGCTGTTTTATAAAAGGTAAGAGTCTCACTCCTACCACTATTTTTGGCTGAGATATAGCGTCTAGAAAGTGGGATCATAACTTTCACGTTTCAGTGTCATAAACAACATCAGCTATCATAATCACACCTGATTTCAATAAGGTACAATGTTTGAATTTGGCTGAGTGTTGTATGATCACTGATAGTACTGTTTTGAAGCCGAGTGACCGACTTGTCATTTGGAGCTCCGCCTGGATCTTTTCATGGAAAAAACACTGTAGAATGGTCATACTTTGAGCAACCTTCTTCAAATTTGAAACAAGTGTTCATTGATAGTGTGCCAACCGCCCCACAGTGTCATTTACCTGCTCAGATGAAGCCACAGACAGTTATTCA
Organism: Epinephelus moara; assembly: GCF_006386435.1. Lineage (NCBI taxonomy): Eukaryota > Metazoa > Chordata > Actinopteri > Perciformes > Serranidae > Epinephelus > Epinephelus moara. The sequence continues at coordinate 38,616,586 of NC_065524.1, read as the reverse complement.
TCCTGAAACACATTTTTTAATTTATTTTTAGGCAAAAGCTTCAATTTGTTACTGACTTCAGAGGCCCATTACTCTGTCTCTGTATCACCTAGAGTGTTTTAAGACACTTTCACAAGAAACTTCAGAGAGTTTTCTTTCTGGCAAGACCTCATGCATGCATGTAGTCAGAGCGGTTCAGAAGCTACAGTCATTTTAATTTGGGTATGTCATTTTAGGCGTTTTTGTTACAAAATGGGGGTGGAGTACAAGAGGTTTTTAAATTGTAAACACATGAACAACTTATTTTTCAACACTAAGTTATTTGGACTATTTACAACATTTGGTTTTTTAGATGTGCTAATTTTTACAAGCAGAGTGCTGCATTGTGATGGATTCATCCTACATTCCTCTGGCACTGCTACCACATGTATTTGCACCACAAATAACATAGTGTGGTGATGTCATTACAAGCAAACAACCTGATGACACAGGAGACAGACGTCTTAGCTTTCTGCTGCAAGAAGAATTAATGTTCTTGCTATTATGGCGTTTATTTTATATCTATCTACATCCAACCATCCATCCCGCGGCCATCATGGGGAAATTCTGCCGTAATTCTGTCAGTTATTGTATTATTATTGCAGATCTGTAAAAACTGACTAATGCAAACAATAATCTCAAGCGGCCTTCCAGGGGAGCTCTATTTGTACAGGGTTAATGTGCTGCACTTCACTTACATGAAACATACTCTTGAAACACACAGCTGACAGTGTGTCCATGTTGCCAATAGACCTGCAGATCAGTACACTTATTTATTCATTTCTCACATCAGATCCAATTTAACACGCCTCAGGCCAGCAGTAATCATTTGACTTTCAATCTGTGGCTATCATTTATTTTCAGTTTCAACAGATCCAGTTTCTCTGTTTTACTTAGTGGCAGATAATAAAACAGTTATGAACAACAGTGAGATTAAATTGGATAGAAGAAGCTCTCTGCTGTCTTTTAAAAGGTTTTGTGTTACACAGAGTGATGTTGTGATCTTTATAACACAGTTCATGTTTACAGCTGAAGAGAGCGTCCACTCGCCCTGTGAAGTCAGGAGCAGCTGTGAAAACGGGGGGATATTGTCATCAAGTCACAAAAGGTTGTAGCGTAGTTGATTTTGTCAGCAAAGTGTGACTTTAACACATGATATCACTGTTCATTACTGGTTTCATTTCATGCATAACCCACGTATTTTGGAAGACTGTGATCACGTGATTGATGCACTGACGGGAGTAATGAAGGAAGCGGTCCTGAGCGGTCCAGTAAGGAGGCGGGTTGAGGTGGTGGGTGGGTGTTTGGAACCATGTGACCCTAACGTGAACTTTAAGGGATTTTAAGGTGCATCCTCATCATGCTTATTTTTCTTAAATCCAACCACAGTTACTTTACGTGGTTAGATTTAGAAAAAAAAAACAAAAAAAAAAAACATCATGGTTCTGCTCAACATTCATACAGGAAGCAAACACTGGGTTCCTGGGTGAAAGTCCATAAATGTATGCTGCCATGGGCGTATCATACAGCAACAAAAGGTGCCTTGTTTGCATCAATGTCTGACGCTGACATCACTGACCAAACAGTGGTATCTGACAACTTGGGAATGAGATTGTCACTGTCAGCAGGACGGCACCTGCTGCGTCCATATAACACGAGATGGGCGGTATTATTTTATGACATTGCCGCTGGACGTCAGCTTGAAATGCTGCTGGTAATGACATAATATAAGGAGCTGCAAAGTCCTTTTCAGGCTGTTGGGAGGGGAGGTGCATGGGTCCAACAAACCCCGGACTATTACCCTTTCAGCCTGGTGTTCGCTTCCCGTAATAACGTTGAGCCAAACCCTGATGTTTTTTTGGTTTTTAAACCTAACCACATGCTTTGTTGATGTCCCGCCGATGGTTACTGCATCCCAGAACGTCAACAGCAGACACATGAGGATACCTGGCCTGTGATATGTAGACGTAAAAGTAAAATGACAAAGTGGTGATATGTGACGACTTGGGATGAGGACGTGTTGATATTTCCCACGATCAAGTGAAAGCTTTCTTTCTTTTCCCCTGGTGCCTCAACACACCGTATTCTTTCCTGTTTTATTTAGATTTTATTTTAAACAAACTTTTCACTTGTTTAAGAAAGTAGGAATTTTGGGGATGAATGTTTATGACCTGATAATATTCAGATTGTTTGCATGCAATATGCGCACACAGTTTATTAGTTTAAAGTATATAGGAGGGAGTGTGTTTGTGTAATCATCGGTGTGTGTGTGAGTGTGTGTGTGTGTGTGTGTGTGTGTGTGTGTGTGTGTGATATCCCATTAATGGTGTTTTTATTGATGAATCCTCCAGTCATGTGGAACTGCGTTTACCCACAGTGCCACTGGCTTCAGGGGCGCCATGGCAACACAGTAAGTAGGATAAATGACATCACAGCTACCTGCCATCACACAGCTGGAGGAGGTGGGGGGGGGGGGCGGGGGGGGGGGGGGGGGGTAGTAGGCTGACAGAGAAGATCATCAAGAGAACGAGATCATTTGGGTACAGGAGAGAGAAAGATAGAGACAGATGCTGAAAGAATAAAACAGGAGTGATGCTGTTGCTGTGGCGGAGAGGTGGAGGACAGGAGACGGATGAGAGGGTGGAGATAGAGAGGAGATCAAGGGAGGAGAAGTGTAATGAAGATTTTGGGTACAGGAGCGAAAGAGGAAAGGGTGATGGATATACATCTGGATCAAACTGATTGAATAAAAAGTTATTGTATAATAATTTATGTGTGACATGTCATCAGCTCACCCACTGTCATTGAAGACATGCTGCTTCTTTTACACCTGCACACGTGTCGACATGAGATGTAGCCACACTCTGCTTCAACCCTATCGTTTACATACTTGCTTTTCCAAATACGTTTTGGAGGAAACATAATTTCTGTCTGGATTAGATTCATCGACAAAGTGTTCACGTGGGTTGGGATGGTTCTTTGTGTTGTGAAGTGCATAACTTTTTCACATAATGCAACATCTGGAGGCTGCATCCCACATTATAAACAACGACAATATGGTTAAACACTCAAAAAGTCAACATATTCCACTCCAACCAACCAAACCAGTGTTGTCTTTTCACACCCTCATTTAATTAAGGACATTCGAACTGCCAAAATAGAGAAAATGAGCTACTCACTTGTACCACCACTTTACAACTTACCCCGCTGTGTGGAAATTATATCAAGCTTAGCTAACATTTGCTGGGAGTTGGTTACATAGTTTAAAATGGTGCAGTGTTTTAGGCAAGAAGACAATTATTAAGAATATATAAGGTTGGATTTGGTGACTTGCGTGGAAAGTAGGGCTGTAGTCTCCTGGTCGACTAGTCGATTATTTGGTCGCTATGCTCTCGTCCGACCAAATTCTCATTAGTCGAATAATCGCCGTGTTACTTTCATAAGGAGAAAAGTGCGACATCAACAGCTTTCAGGATTAATCCATTATTTCCTGCGACGGGGGGACAGGCTAAGTTACCTGTTGACAGAAAGATGAACTCGCCCACCCTCCTGCTCAGCGTCGCGGTGACACAGACCTCCTGTCTGTTTCTGTAAGCTGAAACCATTTCCCTCAGTGGAAACAAAGCTTGTATTTACTTGTATTTCACAGATAAGAAACAATAAATTGTGAAGACAGTAAAGCCTCCACTAAAATA
>NC_065524.1:38590436-38612825 GCF_006386435.1 Epinephelus moara | reverse complement strand
TTTAATGTGTGTTTTGAATCAACTATATAAATAAAGTTTGATTTGAACTAAACTTTACAGCACTTAACACAGTCCTCCACCGCTGACTAGTGTTTTGGAGGTGTAACTGCAGAGTGACACAGACACACCACCACACAAGTAAAAATAACGTGCAGTTTGTTTTTTTTTCCCCACGACTAATCGATTAGTTGAAGATTACGTGCGACTTTAGTCGACCAAGATTTTCTTTGGTTGACTACAGCCCTAGTGGACAGCTCAGTAATTGAAAATCAATTACCGTGAAGATATGGAAATCCAGCCCCCCATGCATCAAATATCTTTTCCCCAAATTTGGTTTCTATGATTTTCTGTAGTTCTTATCACACTGATGTATGTTCAAGTGATAAGTTTGGTTTTAATTGTTTATTTGATGCTATAAAAAAGGGATGTAACATCAGGACTGACAGCTGTGATTGACTTGAGATTGGTTGGGCAGCTGTTTGGGCAGGAACTCAATACCATGGCTCCTTTCTTATCACTACTTAACAGAACGTGGCTCCAAATGACATGACCAGTGCAAGATGGTAGTGCAGGTATATGGGATACTTCATATCCCAGATACCTGTGCTTCATTCAGTACAGTTAGAGGAAGTGAAGACATGTTGTCCAGTCTATGTGTCACACTGAAAGACATGACACTTGGCACCAGTGTGTGTTCATCTGCTACACAGTGACTCGTCCCTCTTTTACCATTTCCTGGGTCAGATCAACATGCACATGTATTTCCACTGATGTTCCACTTGTCACATACCTGTAAACTAAACATCACATTTCATGGTTAATATGGTGAAATCTGTCATCATGTGCTGGAGGTGGTGTAGGTGACCTGATTAAAGTCTGTCTTCCACCACAGTGAACGTAAATCGCCTGAGATGAATGTTGATACAGGTGAAATGGGGACAGTGTCAGTAATGGTGGAACAGGACGTCACATACAGTGCAAAGGGACGGAGCGGGATGTATAATAGACTGCAGCTCAGCAAACACGTTGATGTTAAGTAGATGTCAAAGGGACGGCCTGTACCAACACTGAGAGCCTCTGTAAATATAGTATCAGAATGAAAGCTGAGACGGCGACTGCGGTCGCTCATATCTGCCAAATGGACTGCTTCATGATATCAGCACCGCCACATATCAGTTCAAAACAGTTCCCAAAGCTATTCTAATCACATTTCTTTTCCCCAAACCTTCCCTGCGATATTATACAAGACAGTAAGATTGATGTTGAATCTGCATATGCCTGTCAGTCCGATGTTTGTGGAAGGACTGTACCAGTCACTCTCCATAAATACAAAAACAACCACTGTTTTATGAGGTGCATTTAGAAAGCAGATTGTAGCGAAGTGACAACATGAAAAACTAGAAATACCACTTTGTGGTTGTACACATCTGTGCACCAGTCAAGTTGCACTTACAGTTCACATCCATGTCTGTGAAAACATGAATGCTTCACACACATCTTCCTTCAGCAGCACAGGAGATCTGTACAATCAGCACAGTTTCTAGATGGACACCAGAGATTAGAGTCACCCATTCAGGATCTGACCACATGTCTCCCCTTTGCAGAGCATTGTGATGTCACAGACAAGCTGAGCTTTGATCTTTTGGATACAGACATTTGTGAAGTTTTATTATAATTAGTGAATGAATCCTGGAGTTATGGACAAAAACATGTTTTGTGAGGTCACATTGACCTTTGACGATAGACCACCAAATTCTAATCCGTTCATTGTTGGGTCCAAGTGGACGTTTGTGCCAAATTTGAAGAAATTCCCTTAGGACGATCAAAAGAGCCATTTTTCACCATAGAGGATGGTAATCTGTGTGGAGCAGCAAAACATATTTGAGCCTCATAATAAAGGTACACAGCCTTTCAATTAACAAAACTAACAGATCTAAATGAGCATTCATTAATATGTTTCAGCATAAATTGGTTCCTCTGCAGTGGGCTATTTTTGATGATTTGGCACTTTAACTTTGCAGCATTGCCAATAAAATCAAACAAATTTGTCCACACACTTTTAAATTCTCTATTTTCTCCTCAGACTTTCCCCTTTTTGGATTTAGAATCCACAGCTAGCTTAGCTGGGAAGACTCAAGACCACTGTAGCCATCGCTAGTGATGTTTTTAGAGGAAAATGCGCCAGGCCAGACCTATGACGCACATTTTAGTTGACGAATGTGAAAATATTTTTCTTAAATCAGTGTATCGGCAACACATTCTTACAATTGAAGAGTGTAAGAATCACTTTAGACCTACAACACTAAAAATTAAAATGTAAAAAGAACAACAGTTAATCATTTCCATATCATTTTCTGTCATTAGAGGAGGGCCAAAGAGCCGCAGGTTGCCTACCCCTGCCTTGGGCACTCTTGAGATATAGCGATCATGAGATTGAGCTGCATGCAAGGTCATGGTTACCTTGACCTTTGACCACTGAAATCTAATCAGTTCTTTGCTGAGTCTAAGTGGACGTTTGTGCCAAATTTGAAAAAATACCCTCAAGGTGTTCTTCAGATATTGCATTTGTGAGAATGAGATAGATACAAGGTCACTATGACCTTCACCTTTCACCACCAAAATCTAATCAGTTCATCGTTGAGTCCAAGTGTACGTTTGTGCCTAATTTGAAGAAATTCTTTCAAGGTGTTCTTAATTACCGCTTTCAAAGAAAGGGATGGACGGACAGACAGATGGATGGTCTGACACACAGAAAGGCAACCTGTGTAAACATAATGGCTGAGGTCATAGCTATCCCTGGCCGAGAGGCAATAAAAAAAATGTCTGTCTCTCTGTCTGTCTATTTATCTTTCTATCTCTGAAGCTGATTGTGCAAAACAAATTGAGCCACATAGCAAACAATTTGGACCCTCTAACTGATTTGGAGGTTCAATACAATGTAAACTGTCATATTATTTCATGTGTCTCGATACAGATCTCATGACACCGAGCCAACTCCATTACCCATCATTCCACTCCGCCTCCCAAGATGGTTATCGGACATCAGTGTGCGGCGTTGCAAAAGAATCCTTCACCTTGGCAGTCTCCTTAGTGTGAACAGGTAATGGATACACAGGCAGGTGAATGCACTGCGAGTCAGTTCATATTGGTTTCACACATGCACCGGAACACACACACCTCACAGTCTGTTAATGCTGCAGACAAAGGAGATGCCGATCGATCGCTGGCAAGGCCAGACATGAGAAAAGCACTATAGTCAGGAAATAATGCCCCACACACACACACACACACACACACTCACAGAGCGCTCGGCTGCTCACAGGGTGAGTTAAACGCTGATGGAGGCAGCGGTATGAAGGTGAATGCTTTGTGATTAGAAAGCCCTGATGATAGAGGAAATGTTCAGAGACATTCTGCTGGCAGTTACCAGCTTGCAGGCCAGGAGGTTCATTTATCAAAGACTCTTACCAGGGTCTCTGTCAGTATTCTCAGGGTCTGCAATAAAACTTGATGTTATGGAGCCAAGTGGGAGGGTGCCAGTTTGGCACGGTGCAGGTCTTTAAGTCTGCCAACACAGATACTGACACTGACACCGGATCAAAAGCACTGACAGGTATGTTTGTTCCGGCTGTGAGCTGGCAAGAGAGAGTCGGCAGGTAGTAAAAGTCTCCCACTCAGCTGGGATAATATCTGACTTTAATGTGAAGGTTGCTCTTATTTATTTGATTTTATCAGTCTTGAATTTTTAGTGGAGTTTGGGATGTGGCTCAATAGCTGGCTGTTGACTCTGACATTAGATCTATGCTGCAAGTAACAATTTGCTTCCCTGTCATCTGTCTGGGTGTCTGTATTCCCAAAGACTGTATAAAATAATGGACGTAACCATGGTAACACCACTTGACTTCTGTTTTAAAGCCTCAAATTTCACATTTTGGCCAGTGCCATTTTGGATATTTGGAACCAAAGGTGACCATATACGGACGAGAGGGTGGAGCTTTGGAGGAGCAATGTGTGGATCCAACGCATTCTCATCCCAACTTGTCAATTATCGCCATCATGACTACATATGATGCGTGAGGTATCCCCCTGTGTTTGTTGTTGACGTTCCCGTATGGCATGTAAATTTATGCCTTTTCTAAAAGAAACTGGTTTGATTATTTACTCTGTGTTCTGTTTCTTTAATGCAGCAGGTAGGGTAGGCTACCAGAGTGATAGACCTTGTTGGGAGCACTTCGGCCCAGTGCTCTCAGGCTATAAAAACCCAGTCACTCTGGCTGAGACGCTCTCTTCCCTCAATGCGTTGTTACTTTCACACTTCCACCACCCCACACTACAGACATCACTGATGTTTTTTTTGTTTGTCTTTTTTCAAAATAAACTGCAATTTTGGTTTAAAAAAAAACAAAAAAAAACACAACCTCATATTTATGTTTATTTTTTGTGCATCACAAGCATGAGGTTAGGCTTGGACAAAAACATCATGGTCTGGCTCTACATTCATACAGACTAAAAGGGCTAAAGGGTTGAAAGTCTGGGGTTTGTTGGGCCCATCCACCGCCCCCTGTGCCCACCCAATAGAGACTTCCCAATTCCTTATGTTATTACTGGCAGCATTTCAAACTAACGCCGTCCAATGGTACATCATACCACCACGGCAGGTGCCTCCCTGCCGACCGGCTGCAGAAGGTGGTTTTTGGCATCGTTGTCTGATGCTGAAGTCACTGACCAAGCAGCCATAGCCTTTATAACGACTTCCTAATGGGAACGAGCTGGTGGAGCTGCCTCTACCTCACTTTACCCCACTTGCAGCATTGTGGACTTTGTGTATGCACTTCCAGAAAGTCTATGAGTGCTTAAGATCTTCCAAATCCATGATTCACCCAGTCCACAAGGGGAAACAGGAGTTTCTGCAGACTACCAGTGAGTCTACTTAAATAGCAGATTTCACCAGACTTCAGTAATTTAATTACCCACAATTCATTGCAATACAGATGTGACATTGTAGTTTTTTCATTTGCCAACTAAAAAAACTACTATCAAATATGTAACTGTCCTAAAACACGACTTGAATCGTGGAGGCCAAAAAACAATATTTAACCACATTATGAAAATGTGTAGAAACAATGGCTATAGAGGGAGTCAGAAAGCATTTTATTATTGCAGCTAAACCCGGTATGTTGCACGAAATAATGCCAAATATATAGGCTGGAACATCGGTCAAAAAACAACAAAGGAATGTCCTCTAATGTAACTAATAGGTCTGCCCTATCTACTCAGTCACTTTCCACCCTTATTTTGAAACATTTCTATATTTGAATGTGTGCAGCCTACATGTGAAACAGCAATGTTTAAAGCTTGAACGTTTCCATGGCAACAAGTGAAACAGCCTAGAGGCCTGTCTGTCTGCAGCTTGCAGTCTCCGCCTCACAAGCTTCATGTAGTGACAGTAAACACGTCATAGTACGTACACTGTATGACTGAAGTCCGTGAGGGCTCAGTCCACAAGTCCAGAGGGTGGACATTTGGATGAAGCCACAGGCTGTGGTCACACCTCAAAGACAGCATGTTACCAAAAGCAACCACGCCCTTAATTACGCGTGACTTTGTCATGAATGATGAAATTGGCTGTGTGATGATGATGTTTTCCGAACCATATCCAAGTGTTTTTTGTACCTGAACCTATCCACACATTGACCACGACCTTATAAATATGTAAAGAAACATAAAGTTTCAACAGATAAGCTACATATCAGCGTGCAAATGAAACATATCTGTAGTTTGCAGACACATATAATGCCAACATTTAACCTGGCGATTGGGTTGCTCCTGAGTAATGTCCCAGTTTCACTAGCAATGTTTTTGAGTACAGCACTTTTAGTTGGTTAAAGAAGAAAAGTAGCTAAAACAAAATGTTTGTCCTAAACTCAGTTGGTAATTTGTTTGAGTTATGTCCATGTCAGTTCAGTTATTTAGATTCATTTACCCAGATTTTGTTGTATCAAAAAAAACTACAATGTCTGTCTCAGCCAAGATATTTTCTTAATATATCACTGAACAATGATCCGGCGTAATGTGGATGAATGTGCAGAGAAGGCAGAGAATAAGTAAATCTTTATAAATGAGTCAAGCTCTGCAAGCACACTAAAAGGATGTGCCAGCAGCACGACCATAAAAATTAATTTGCTCCTTAAAATGACAATAAACCCAGAGGTTACAACACATATTTCTCTGACTGCCCTCAAACCCGTCTCAGCAGGGGCTCCAAGCACCAACACACACAAACCAAAGCGCGCCACGTAACCACCCACCCACCAACTGTGACTATGACTTACAGCCACCCACATGCACAAACACAAACACATTTACAGCTCGCAAACAAACTCGTTCCAAAGTTAGAATTTCTGAGGGAATTAGTCTCTGTGTCAAAGTTAACAGATTCTTTTCTCGTTCTTTGAATCAAAACAAAAATGTAAAAATATTCAATTTGCGTGTAAAGCTGAGAGGGCACTTTTAATTTTTCAAAGGTCTGTGTAAACCATTTTATTTGATTTCATTTCATGTTTATTTGATAAGGACAAATTCAGAGGGTTGCATTTATCCAATGCAATGTGTCACAGCATTTATAGCTGCTGCTAATTTCCAGTACCTGGCCGTTAAAATAACACATGAAATATAATCACAGACAACAGCCATCTGTTGCAGAAGATACAAAATCATTAATTTATTGTTGAAGAGAAAGAAGAAGAAGAAGAGGAGAAAGAATCTGTCCGCTGTGATTGGTTGTTCCTTGTCACATGACATGCTGCTGTATTTCAAAAGTTGAACTTTGTCTATCTCAGGGCAAAGCCGTCACACTCTGAAGAAAAGGTGCTTGGGAACGCATCGCGAAGGTGTTGATTTCGCCTACGCCTTCTACATTGAAAACAGTGGATGTGGTTACATGATGGCTTCTCATTCAGAATGAAATAAATCTGAATGAAATCATTCTGAATTAAAGTCTTTCCAGGTAGTTTACATGGGAAATTTTCATTCTGAATGAGGGTTTACACGGAGATCAGTTTAATCGCCTTTATTCGGGTGCGCGCAAGGTTTGGGGCAGGGAAGGTTTCTGATTGGATAGGGGGCGGGGCTGATGTTACGTGTTTACGTTTACCGGAAGAAAACACTGTAGTCCTCGCTCCGGATAACAAGATGCTTGACGACGCCGTTCTTAGTGCCTTTTTCGGGCGTGTTTTGCTTATATTCTTGAAGCAGCAGTACGACAACAACCTTGTTCTGCTAATGCTTCGTCTGTTGAGGAGGAGAAGGGAGGTAGAAGGTCGAAGAAGACCATGCTGTGACAAATAGAAACCAGTTAGTGCAACGAGTCCGACTGCTCTATCTCAGCCCGTTGCTATGCTTGCTATATACGTCATTGCGCCAGAAGGGCAAGGAAACAAGCATGTGCAGAAAAGTGCGAAAAATTCTTTCATTCGGAATTAGAAATGGAATATTCCAGCCCCTTACATCGGATTGAATTTTCAATCGCATTGGCCATTTTTATTCTGAATTAGGTGTTTACAAGATCCCTTTTAATAGGAATGAACTTTCATTCCGAATGAAAAGGGACTTAAACTGTCCATGTAAACGCACTCAATGAATCTGAGGAAAAAAAAAAAAAAAACGCAGCATGTGTACGACCTCCTTTGTGTAGAGAGAAGCAAGGGAGCAAATGCGTCTTTACATTTTTTTCTTGTAAGGCGAATTTTGCAATGAATCCCAAAAATGCAGACCAAAAAAACGCACTCAGCGTTCAAGCTGTTGTCAAGCTTTACACCTGAACCAATGAGGAGTAAAAATTATGGTGGGCGCTTTCAACAAGATAGATGTTGCTATCGAGGCTTTTCTACATCGACGTTTTCTCTGTCACCTGCTAGGTATACTGGCACAAACTGAGCTCAGCCTTAGTTCAGGCAGGACATGATGTCAAGCTCAGCTCACATCCCATGATTTTTGGCTGCTGTGGGTTCCCAGCAAAGTTGGGGCACTATATCCTTCAGAGGGTCATCTGAAGACAGCCACCAGGGAGATAGCCCTGGCAGCCGAGACCAGCTCAAGATGGCTGTGCCCACTCAGGCGAGGCGTTCAGGCAAAGGGGCGAAACGCTTGTGACCCTGAGATACCTGCTGATGATGCAGAAGGGTTTTCCAAGGAATACCACGTAATACCATGTCTTGTGTGGCTCCTGCAGTTCCTGCTCGTAGCAAAGCATCTTTAATGTTTACTTCACCTTTACAGAGAGTAAAACATTTGACTGATGCTCCATTAAAGTACTTTATGGTTTTATTTAAAATGAGCATGCCCACTGTGTGGAAAAATTAACACCTACTTTCAAAAACATTTTCCAAATGCGCCTTCTAAATCTGTTCATCTAACACTCTTACGATGTCTCTCCATGCATATATGCACACACACACACACACTCAAACTGTCTGCTTTAACACCTTTATTTAACAACATTTCTGGCAATATCACTTTTATTATACATCGAAGGTGATGAAAGACGACATGTGAGGGAATTAAAGATAAAAGTGAGGATGACTGCAGTAACTCAGACGTGCAGCGGCTCCTGTGCACAGCCAGTGTTTATCTGTTCCCGAGCACATTCACCTGGCTTCCACTCTGCTGGACCTCTAGAGGGAGCTTTGTTGAGAGTCAGCCAATGAAATTAGAGCATTTGAGAGATCACAGCTGCCTGGGAATCACAGAGAAGGGGTGAAATTGTCTGCACTTATCCTATGCACAGCGTCTGGATAAAAGCATCCATTAAGTGGTCTGTGTTGAGACTGAGCGGAGACGCTCAATTAGTCCATCTGAGGGAAACAAACACCAAGATGTGGCTGCTCGTGTTTCACATCCATCCTGGGTTATGTTTACGTGTGAGGCTGCATGTATACTTTAAATGACTTTCACTGATGTTGCTAATCTGTGCAGCCTGCTTTCCTTTTATAGGTGAAAACATAAAGCTACTTAATGACATGACAGGAGTTCAGCTCGCTGCTCTGAAAACAACTACTCAAGTAAAATCCAGACTGTGCTGTGGTGCGAGGGCACAGCTCAGACATACATTATCAGATAGTCTACAGCTTGGTGTACACGTTGGAGAACACTTGGCTTTCAATACACGTATTTCTTCATCTTGTTCTAATCCTTGTAAAGACGATGATCCTTGCATCCTCCTGTTGCTCCTGTCTTTCCCTCTCAACAAAGACACTTTGGTCAGAGGGGACCAGCATCTATCGGTCTGTTTATTAGCAAAACACATTTAATTCAATGTATCTATACAGTGTAAATTCAAAATGGTCCAAGTGTTATCTATAAATCATTGTCTTCAGGAGGAGAGGCAAACTAAAGCTGTGCATTAGTATATGATGCCAAAATTAGTGGTAATTGTTTGAGGTTTAGACCAATCTTATCCATCTGATCTCTTCAGACAGAGATACGGAAGGTTCAGAAACATTTAAGGTGTTGTAAGACAGTGATGGATTCAGAAGGGAAAATAAAATTGGTTTTCCAGGTACCTTTGTCTCCAGTCAGTTGCTTGTTTGCTATGTGTCTCTTTTCAATGAAGGAATCTAAGTGTGGTCACTCAAGTACTGTACTTAAGTACAATTTGGAGTTGCATTCACACTTTATGCTACGTTAAACTTCAAGTCTACATTTTGTGGGATAATATTGCACTTTTTACTCCACTGTGTTTATTCAGCAAAGGTACTTATGCGTTACTTTGTAGATTCAACTTATATAATTCCAAAATATAACAGTGGTGTAGTGGTAAGCATTGGCACCTCACAGCAAGAGGGTTCCTAGTTCAAATCCAGGGTGGGGCAGTTTTAACCCAGGGTTTGCATGTTCTCCCCATGTCAGTGTGGGTTTCCTCCAGGTGCTCCAGCTTCCTCCCACAGTCCAAAGACATGCAGGTTAATTGGTGACTCTAAATTGTCCGTAGGNAGGTTTGTGTTTCCCTCTTGCTACTAGCTGCTCGCTAATTCCTGCTATCAGCTGTTTCCTGTTTGTGGCTCGCACGTGCAGAGTCATCAACAGCTCCTCCCACAAGTCTTCAACAGCCCCTCCCGTTGCGGAAGGCCGCCTCTGTCTGTTTAAACTAAAAGTGTTTCGCCAATATGTCTACCCTATGAGGCGGAAAATTGGGCACCTTGGATCAACTCGCCAATCCGGCTCTGTGTGTATAAACGCTCACAGCTTGCTGGCAAAACGGCTCAACATTCGCCGAAAATCTGGCAGTGTAAAAGGAGCTACTGTTTCAGTCCTGTGATAGTCTGGTCACCTGTCCAGGGTGAACCCCGCCTTCATTTATGTATACTTCACTGTCGTATCGATACTTTATCTTTCTCTGTTTTCAACATTTGGGTTTTGTGCCAAAAAGCACCCCAACAACACAACATCCCTCTTCCAACTCGTCAATTACTGATGCATGGTCAGTGGCGTAGGCGTCATATACCAACACACCAAGGTATTCTTGAGTGAAGGTATGAGACACACAGGGAGAGATGTAGCAGCTTGTAAACCGCACAAAAATGCCGGCGCCAACGTAAAAGTGTACAGTTGTGCAAACTGTGGACAGTTTCACGGTGACAGTGACACACAGACAAGACAACCACAGAGGGGAGAGGATACCATATACATATTAATGGAACAAATTATTCTGTGGGTCTTGAAGCATTATTGAATGTGATAAAAAATGCTGGCGGTGGCTGGAAACTGCCAATTGTGTTGCTAAACTCTGGAGGAGAAGGCAAAAAATGGTGTTTAATTAGAATTCATTTGGATTCTTCTTGTCAGTTTTAGACGATAAATGTCTTTGTGAGTGATCCATGAACTTGGTCTTCCAAAATCCTGATCTGATTATAAACAATGCATGTGCTGCTTTGTTCTATTTTCCTTCCTGTTAATGATGGTTGAATTTATGTTTGCTGGTGTCTGATCCTGGCTTGCTCTGAATTTATGCAGGCTGGGCATAACTGCTTGCATGACACAATAATAAAAACCTATTCATTCATTCATTCATGTATTTTTCCACTAGAATACAGTGATTTTATTTTCTTATTTGTTGTTTTTCTTTAGTGTTCAAAAGTGATTTTGTTTGGCATTTGAGGGATGAAGTAAAATTCTTAGATTAAACATTAATTATAACTCACTACACACAGACACTGCGTTTTGTTTGGAGCCAAATCTCTCTACTCTTCTCTGTCAGAAGAAAAAAAAAGTGCTGGGAGCAAAACCGTGAAATCAATTTGTTTAGTAATATGATAATAAACCCAGGGGTTAAAACACATATTTCTCTTTGTGGTCAGTCTGACTGTTCTGCTCTGCGATGCACCTCAGGAGGGGAACAGAACAAACACACACTCCCTCACACACACACCTACACACACACTGTGAGTAGTAAACACTGAAATCAATGTTCACAGCAGGATCTGAATGGACTGCACTAACCCAACTAAAACTATTAGCCTCTAATGGGGAAAACCAATGTGAACGGGCTCAGCACTTCCATAGCCTGGCTCAGAATGGGGCATTAACACACACAGTGAATACTGACTGTCAGCATGCTAACTTTATTAGCAATGTGGCTCCACGCTGGTTATGGAAATAGCATTGACTGCAGGATCATAGGGAGAGGGTTAGCATGCTAGCATGGGCTTTATAATAGAAGTCAATTGAAGTCAGTGTGTGTGCATGTGTGTGTGTGTGTGTGTTAGGGCATCACCCTCACACACAAAAGTTTCATAATTGCAGTCAGCTCCCGGGGTCAGTGATGGAATTATAAAACACCGCTCTTGGTTTTGGGGTTTGTGTGTCTGTGTTTGTAAGTGTGTGTATGTGCGATGTGTGTTTATGTCTATCATATAGCAATATGTACCTATTGGCATGGTGTATCCTGCCATGATAATTGAAGCCAGTCTCCTGTGTGTAATAGAGTTGACATATGACATGCATCTCCCTCTCGGTGTCTGATAACACAGGACACAAATGAGGATGAAATGTCACTTTGCATCACCAGCAAATAGAAACTGAAAGCCTGTGAAGTTGTGTCTGGAAGAATTCAGAATAGCAGAATAACGAGTGACAGCGATCCAGTTTGGGCGTTTTCCCACCAATTTAAAATGATCTTAAATTATTAAAATGCTGAACTAGAGACCGATCCTGTTTACTTGCAAATTTCCTCTGTTTAAGTGTCCCTGAAGCATCCATGAGCGAGACACTGAAGGACAGATCTTCATACATTCCATGCAATTTGAACTCTTCGTGAAATGAATGTGTGAAATATGAAGGTAGCAGCTCATGACGCTCTCAGTGAATTAAAGTGCCTTCGATTCACATTTCTTTGCATGTCAGTTCGAGCTGAAAGAGAAATATGGATCACACGAACATTGAAGCTTTTAAATTCAAACAATGGATCACTGATTCATCAATGACTGTATGAAATGTAAAAGGAGTCGCAGGAAGTCTCAAACCTGCTCTTGAGTTCCTGTCAGGTCTTGAGAGAGAAACGGTCTCTTTCATGTCTGGTTTTCCAGCTTTCATTTTCACTGTTTTTGGTTCAGTTTCAACACTTTATAATGCTCAAGCAGCAGATAGCCAAAAATAATGTCTAACTGATGAACAAAAAGTGTTCGTGGACCGGACGATCACTTGCATAGTTGTAAGAAACCCCTTTTTTGTTGTGTCCACACTGTAAGAACTAGGAACGATCACAATTCTCAGAACATTATTTTGTAAATCATTTTTAGGTCCTGTTTCAGAGCAGGTGCTCCCCAACACAGTTGGGGTGGATAGTTGGTGGAGACCCAAACCAGTGATAAAAATGTATGAATAATGGGCTTGCATTATCATGCAGCCAAAAACAAGAATCCAAATGAATGCAAATAAACAAGCAGCGATCTCATAGCGTGCCTGAAATCTCGCGAGAACAAGCAGCAACAGCTGGAAGGCAGAACCGGACAGTAGCCTGAAAAGTTTATTCATTTATTTTATGAAAGATTTATAGAATAATGGCTGACTTTTTGCCAGACTTCCACTTTGTGGAGGAGGAATTTGATTTTGCAGAGTTTGATGGCCGCCCTTATTTATTTGAGCCAGAATACACTGACGAAGAGCTTCGTGAAATTGAAGAACGGAGGAGGAGAGAGAGAGAGGCGCAACAGGTAGAGGACGAGAGAGGAGGAATGGCTGCTGCAAGGCTGCGTAGCTCTGGAGATTGGTGGTGTACCTGTGAATGCTGTGCCCCAGTGCCCACAGAAGAGGAATGCCTCTGTTGCAAGGAATGGGACCGGTTGCAGCCTTATTTTCAAGGTCTGGATGTGACCGAGGACGAGACACCTCCACCTGGAGTAGTATCCAGCTGGGCTTTATCTAGAGCTCGCGAGATATATTTCGGCCGCGCTTTGGAAAGCAGAGCTAAATGGTAAACAAACATGGCAGCACACCGGTAAGGTAAGACAACACGTTTACATGTCGTTTTCTATATGTTCTCTGACATTTATCCTAACGATATGAGGCGGTCTTTGTGGAAAAAAAGCTTGTTTAGTGGACTAACTTTGCACTTGAAGGTTGCCCGTTCACTTACGTTTTAACAGGTCTGACGCTACTATGCGCCCCGGCTGTATCTAGGCTAACGGCTAACATGCTAACTATTATTTTTATGTCACTAGTCACTTGAAACAAATTTAGGACGATAGGAGACAGGTTGAAATAAACCAAAATTTCCCTTTAAATATTGTGCTGTGGCCTAATGCAGCCTGGAGGAGCTCCTCTCCAGCCTCATAGAAGCCAGCGTTAATCTCACGCTCAGTGTTTCCAGTGACATATTAGTCTGAATAACACGGACTGAGAATAAAAAAAAGCCTGGCAGATGGAAACCAGACCAATCAGCCAATCATGCAGCACCGTATTTTCAAGTATGTATTTTGTTTTTTAAGCTTCGTGCAACAATTTAAAACCTGACAAAAAGTGTGGCCTATTTCTCTCTTACTCAGGAATCAGTTTGACAGATAGTTCAGCAGCAGGAGTTTGACAGTGAATCTGGAATGGCTGATGTATTTTTGAAAATGTGACTGGTTCCCAACAGGCAGGTTATATTATAAAGGTAGGTTAAATATCTACATCACACTGAGTTTTATCACTGTAACAAATTTCAAACACATGTCAGTTCCCTCCTGTCTTGCTGCATATTTCCTCTGGTCGGGGTATTTAACACCTGCACCACACTGAGGGTTTTCTGAGTGCACTGAAATGTCTTTCAAGCTCAGCGGAGGACACAGGAACAACGAGCAGTGCCCTGATCAAACAGGCCTCTAACTGCTCCGGACATTTGCTGTAAATCAGCAGCTTCAGAACTTAACCAGTAGGTGTACCTAAGGATGAATAGGGATCGCTGGACAGCACACTGACACTTCTCAGCATTGGATATTCATCTCTGACTTCAGCTGGCTCCTTTGAAAGTAAGGTCTTTTCAAATCTTATCACGGTCTGCAGATCTCTCTGGTTAAATCTTTCTGAAAACTGGACTGAGGCTCTCTGGCCGCTTCAGCATACTGCAATTTATGCAAAGTGATATATAATTTATGTGAAGCTGCACCCCCTGTTCACACACTTTACATTTCCTGACAGTTTCCGACACCTTGCTCTGAGACATTTTGTTATTGCATAGCTGTTGCGTTACTTACTGGAATCAATACTGTTTACTACCCAAGGTTAAAACATCACTTATTTCTTTTTGGATGGCTGGAAGTTGGCATGGCATTACTCCGACATCCATTTATCCAGTTAAATCCAACATCACAAATTGACCTGCAGTCCACCCATGTCATTAGCTGACATTTATTTTTTTTATGAGGAATTGGTGCATCTGTTAATCTGTCAGTTGGGGAATCCCTCCTGTGCAGAGTTTGCATGTTCTCCCTGTGTCAGCGTGGGTTTCCTCCAGGTGCTCCAGCTTCCTCCCACAGTCCAAAGACATGCAGGTTAATTAGTGACTCTAAATTGGCCGCAGGTGTGAATGTGAGTGTGAAGTGAATCCTCCACAACAAGTTCCTGCAAATGTTTCACGGTAATAGTCTTTTTAGAAAATGAAGGGATTCTCTCAAATAAAATTATAAGGGGCTTTTAATTTGAACAGATACAGGAAGTTTGAAATGACAGTGTTGCGTTCAATTTAACAGGACAAACGGGAGCAGATATAATAAATGACGGCCTGTTTCTGATGTAGTGTGTTTGAGATGCAGCTGGTAGTCTCTGCAGCTGTGCTGAGTAAAGGCCCAGACACTATCTGTGAGTTTGATTCCTTTATATCCTCCATTATGAAGAAAGGACATTCTTTGCTAGCTTGATGCTAATGGCAGTACTCAGCGGGTTGATAAAGTGCCTCTGCTGTTTCCTTTTTACTCTGTGTGCTAACGTCCCCACAGGAAATATCTAAAAGCCTGGGCTGTTGTTGTCCTACAGTTTCCATGGCAGCAGATCGCTCTGTGTTTCAAAGATCAAATCAAACATGCTAGACGTCGGTTGTTGTCTGCGATGACACACTACACAAGATGAAACGATGGATTATTGAGTGTGACCCTCATTGTCGTTCATGAACCGAGCTGACACCGTATGATGCCGCATCAGGCTATAAACAGGCTGATGTATTCTGAACCGGGCATCAGAGTTCTGAACTTCAGTCTCCGAGAAGATGTGTTTTGTTACCACTCTGCTGCCCAACCCTGCCTCCTTAACAGACTGCTTCCTTCTTTATTCCTGTAATGGTCATGTGACTGCAGCCTTCCAAAATACGAGCAAAAATTATTTGCTTGTGATCACGTGGGGGTCATCCCTATGTTCCCCCCTTTGTTCTGCAACCGGGGAACATAGGACCCTTTTTCCGAAAAAAGGGTCCTATGTTCCCCGCTTTTCCGAAAAAGGGTCCTGTGCTCCCTGCTTTTCCGAAAAAGGGTCCTATGTTCCCCACTTTTCCGAAAAAGGGTCCTATGCTCCCTGCTTTTCCGAAAAAGGGTCCTATGTTCCCCGCTTTTCCAAAAAAGGGTCCTATGCTCCTCGGTCCCTATATTATAGGGGAACATAGGACCCTTTTTCCGAAAAAGGGTCCTATGTTCTCCGCTTTTCCGAAAAAGGGTCCTATGCTTCCTGCTTTTCTGAAAAAGGGTCCTATGCTCCTTGGTCCCTATATTATAGGGGAACATAGGACCCTTTTTCCGAAAAAAGGGTCCTATGTTCCCCGGGTGCAGAACATAGGGGGGAGCATCCCTATGTTTCCAGGGTTCTATGTTTCCCGGGTTCTATGTTCCCCTGCTTTTCTGAAAAAGGGTCCCATGTTCCCCGCTTTTCCGAAAAAGTGTCCTATGTTCCCCACTTTTCCGAAAAAGAGTCCCATGTTCCCTGCTTTTCCGAAAAAGGGTCCCATGTTCCCCGCTTTTCCGAAAAAGTGTCCTATGTTCCCCGCTTTTCTGAAAAAGGGTCCCATGTTCCCCGCTTTTCCGAAAAAGGGTCCTATGTTCTCCGCTTTTCCGAAAAAGGGTCCTATGTTCCCCAGGTGCAGAACGACTCTTTTTCCTATATTATGGGGGAACATAGGTACGTTATGTGGGATATATACGAATTTTGGAGCGTTACTTTCCGCAGGGAAAAGTGCCAATAGTGCATGAGAGCAGCCTGGAACATTCTACCTGCCAAACATCAGCGTGTTAACTTTCTCACTGTGATCACTGTGCAGATCAAACATTTCTTCATCGTTGTGTGAACCATCAGTTTAACTTTCCTCCTCCTCAGTTCACACCTGCAAAGAGCAGACAGAGAGCACTAATACACTGCACAATATGCAACAACAAAAGACACAATGCTGAGGTTTGTCCTCACACTCCAGGTGCTGTATGAATGGATCATCTCATCTGATCCACAATTTGCCTTCTTACAACGTTCCACCTGTGATGTTGACACCACGTCTCTGTGACTGCAAGCTTCACCTTGAAAGCCACAGCTAAGCTCAAACAGGGGTCACACAGACACACAAACAGATACAAATATAAATATTTATTAAGTTATTCTAATATTTAAACAGTTGCATAATGCAGCTCTAATTTACACTGAGAAAGAGTGGTGTCGTGACACTTGTCATTTTTGTCACTGATATTTTATTTATCCACTGAGTGAATTCCTTCGTACACTGCTTTCGTTTATTTCATTTGACAGAGGCTGACAGACAGAGGGTCAGTGTCAGCAAACAAAGTGACAATGAAATGACAGCCGGGTAAGTTGTGGAAGATAACACGGGGTCCTCGGGGGGAGTTTAGGGGTAAATGTCAAATGGGTGCTATTTCTGGAGTGGCAGCTGTCCCTAATGCTTAAAGTCTGATGAAGTGAGAACAATCACAACGCTTATTTAATCAGGGCAACCTAAATCTGCACCGTGCACGGAGGAGTTCAACTGAAAATGAGCTCCTTTTTGTTTATCCAAAACACTACAGCAGAGACAGGTTGGCAGATAGAGAGCAGAGAGCTGACAGTTGGGCATGTTGTGGAAGACAGTGTTGGAGGCAGAGATGTTTTCGTCCGTCTCCCAGCGAGTCAACTCTAACCCTGGATGACTCCAATGAAAACCGTGTTCCTTCAACAACCAGAGAAATCTAACTCTCGGCATCCACCAGGCTCAGGCACACACTCCACAATTAATGGCCTAGAACTCAGCTCATGACCTTGCTTGTCATCTTTGCTCCCCTCAACCATTTGAAAAAACAGAAATACCTATTTGATAACAGAGTACAGTTGAGCACGAGTCAGTGGGAGGCAAGGTGAGGGGCAACCTGGCTCCCAGTTACTCTCCTTTATCTCTGTCCTCTGGTTGTAGGTTGTGTTAAGGCTGGAGAGACTGGACTTCCAGTGGTGGAGACAGAAGTGATCATGTGATCAGACAGGATGCTATTTTTTCTGCAGCTCAAATACAAAACTGCTCTGACTGTCAATGTAAACAAGAGGGACAGAAACTCAATGGGTACAAGGCTTGTTACATCAGTCCTGTTATGTAACACCAGGAAAGAAAAGGGAAGGTTGTTGCAATGATCCCCTGGACCAGCGAGAAAGAATCTGTTCTACAAGTGAGATTGTGGTTTTACTGACAGCTCACAGGACTGAAGGTGCAAGATGTACGAGAGAAAGATTTATCTTCATACCTACATGTCCACAAACAGAACATAGCATGGAATTCAAAATATGAGATGTATGTGCAACCAACACAAACTCATTCCCAACTTGTCAAATGATCAGTGGCTATACGAGTCAAACTATGACACTGTATGTACCTCTCAGTTTTGGATGGTCAATGATGGTGTGTCAGTTTTACCTTGTTCAACATGATCTCATGCCAAGTCGTCACATATGACCTTTGTCATCACACTTTTACGTCATCATATTACTCTGTATCCTCCTGTGTCTGCTGTTGACGCTCCAGGACCCTGCAACCAACGATGGAACGTCAACAAAAGCACACGGTTAGGTTTACGAAAAGTTTTAGAGCTGTTGTGAAACTGCGCCTACTTAGGGCAACAAAAAAAGCTTGTCTTAGGTGCGTCGGTACAATAGACCAGTGATTCTCAAATGGAGCGTTGCAGCACACTGGTGTGCCCTGATGATTATATCAGTATGTCGTGCACACCCATTTCCAAATAAAAGAGCAAACTCTAGCTAAAAATAAAAGTGTACGAAAGCCCTTGGCTGAGGATGCGCTTGCCAATCAGCATATGGACACATGTCCGCAGCATGCGCCTCAAGCGGCAGCAGTTGAGCAGTGAGAGCACCGCGATTAAGTTTAGCATGGACAGTTAAGGCCTTTTTCCTTCTCTTGTTTTGATGTCTGTGCATGAGAGGTAAGTTGAGAATCCACCCATGTTTCTTTAAGCGCAGAGCAGGTTTAATTTCAGTTCACAGGCCTACTTTTGTGTATATTTTCCACTTTGCTTGGTTCATTAGTTGCTGCATCACAACATGTGCTAGCTTAGATGATCGTTCTTTGGGTTATGTTATGTTATGTTAGCTCTCTTAATAACTTTTACCATGTGTAATCTTATTGTGAATGGAGAGTTGTTTATTACACTTGTTTAGAGGAGTAAGTGTAGATAAACTTTGTAAGAACTGAGTTTAACAATATTTTTCCTTTGTTAATTTTCAGAGCCACACGCTTACTGTCGGTGTTGTAAACTTCCTGCATTTGGAGATTAAAGTATCCTCTCAAACCTGATTCCCTGGCCGGAGTTATTTACTCCATAGTTGTCCAACCCAAACCAGTGTGTCCCTGAGGTGCCCACCCTCACATGTAGTTTAATTTAATTTAAAAAACTTTCACAGGGAACCTATTTGTCGCTGTTCACGTGTGGGGATTTTAAGTGTATGGCACATCGAAAGCCCTGATTGGCAGCCAGTGTGAGGGATGATAACATTTAAACAGAGAAAGCCGGATTGGGATAATGGATCACTTTACTGGACGGTGCAAATTACAACAAAGCACCAGTGAAGACGACCCACCACCAAAAGTAGACACTATCACGAAAGCTTCCTGTCTTATTTCTTTTTCTTACCTTTATTGTCTTATGTGGTGATAAGAGTGTTACATGTTGTTATAGAAGCTATTGTGCACAGATATAAATACAGGATCTGAGATTTTGGCTTACCCTTTGGTGTGCCTTGGGCACAAAAAGTTTGAAAACCACTGCAACATACAAATGAAGGGAGGTCTTAGGAGATAAATGCACACCAATGTAACTGGGCTAAAAAGCCACAGAAAAGGTCCACAGGCTGACATCAATGCAAAAGTAGTCTATTTAAGTACAAATAAAATGATAAAGAGTGAACGTTTCAGTCCTTGACGATCATCAGTGCTACTGATCATGAGTGTGTCACAGAACAGATACAGTATAGACACAGACTGAGTCCTACCAGGTGTGATGAATCAATCAGCCGGTGCCACTAATTAGATGAGAGCAGCTCTGAGGAGCAGAAGCCTGACTGCCAAATCACAATGACCTGTCATATGAGCACTACTCTATTCACACCATCCTCAGACACCAATATATGATGGCAGAACATAGGAGTACACAAATGTACAAAAACACAACGCTACACGGAATGTATGTCCATGAAAGCATGTCCAACATGGCTGTGTTGGTACATGCAGATTCCTGTAAACAACAGGACAAACTAAGTGTTTCATTCAGGCCTAAAGGCTGATCATTTTTGAGAAGAAAGATGATCTACTTTCACACTGCAGGAGTTTTGTTTCCAGATCTGTATGTCAACAGCTAGGGTTACATCAGTTCTACAGAAACTGAGTGCAGTGGTTGGATGTTTGGCGTCCTGGAAGTGTCGAGCTACCCTTCTCCTTTTTTTTGTTATTTTGAAACTGGTAAGGATTGAAAAAAAAAAAAGTAATCTTGCTGTAAATATTGACAAATGTGTTTAACTTTTTGCCTGTTGGAAATCAGGTCATCTTCTACTTTCTTAGCTCTTTACAGCAAATGAAATTTTGACCAGGGGTGCCCAAACTTTTAGATGCCACTGTAGCTTTTGCCGTCAGTGTCTGACGCCAACATCACTGACAAAGCGGCAGTATTTGACTTCTGAAGAAGAATAGGCTGCACCATCTCCTCCACCTACTGACGCAAGTTGTTCTAACAAATGTTTTGTATGTTTTTCTATGAAAAATAATGCACCCAAATTTATACACATCCCACTCATTTTGAAAGGCTACGATCATGTGACCAATGCACTGACGGCAGTAAACAAGTGAGCAGTCCCGAGTGCTTCTAAGGAGGCAGGTAGAGGTGGTGGATGGGTCACGAAAAGCCAAACTCTCGTCTGGGACTTTCCCCTGAGTCGCATGTTCGGGTCAGTGTAAGTCATCACCATGTGTCTTTTCCGTAACTGTAAGGTCATTAATGAGGCACAAACTCGTAAGACATCATAAGAACCATGTTGACTGCTCACAAAGTCAGCTCATACATCACGCCACTTTAGAAACATTGATATGATACGTATGAAATGTATAAATGTATTATGTATGTTTGCAGGAACGTATCATTGTCTTCTGGCAGCTGGATTATTTTGTGACTCAATTCCAGGCGTGCACAGAGCAACCAACAACCAAAGAGTTGCCTCAGCAGCCGACCGCAGATGAATGCTTTTGTCACCTGACAAACATGTCAAGAGCTCCTCAGTTATCATCGTGTAATCCTCCAATACATCTGAATTGAGGAGTGATGACATTTGCTATGTCTGATTTGATTCCAGTCATCTGAGTGCGGCACGCTGGCTCTTGGGTGTTTGAAGCGAGCAGCCTCTCAGTGTGCTGATGGGAGCTTTGATCTTCGCTGCTTTGACCTTACCTGCCCTTCCTGACATTTAGACTGACAGGGGCGGCTGATGCGTTTCACACAGCTGCTCATCACTCCGCAGCCGTGATCACTCTCTTCAGGTTTTGGTTACACGTGGCAAAGCAGTATATACCGACTCTCACTGTAGTCAGCTCAGCAGCTGTTTGAGAAGGGCTGGATTACATACGTGTATTTTGGTGTCATTAGGGCTGTGATTCAACAGCCTTTTATTGAATTTGAATCCAGTTACAAATCCACTTACACAACAGGAATTGTTTCACTTCCCTTATCAAATTAAGGTTTTCAAGGCTTTTACGGGCTTGCTGAGAGCACATTAGCCGAACAACAGCATAAGTTTCCTTTTGTGCTGTGGACAGTGTACTTAACCAAATTAATCTTAATTAGCTGCAGCTGATAGAGAGCTGAAGAAAATGGAGCCTTTGCTGTTTGCTGATATAAAAGAAAGAGAAATGAACGAAAAGCAAACACAGTAAAGATCAATAATGACATTCTTGTCATTAAATATGTTTTCTGCAGGACTGGCATGAGTCATGAATCTGCAGAACTGAATGTTTTTACATATTAAATCTAAATTAAATGCTCTGAAGGTGGCTGTAGAGGTGCACCACCTCCTGGAGAGAGGAAAAGGCTTTGTAATAAGTTTCAGAGGGAACGCTGGAGGTTTGCATAGACTGTGGGTTTTTTTGTAGTTGAACGTACAGACAGGTTTTTCAGCAGGAAGCCACAGCCAGGTCCATCACACAGGCACTCAGTTAATTATTTTAATTTCTACAATGACATGTCTACGGTGGCCGACAAGGGCAAAACATTTCCATGATGAGAAACATTCTGCAGCTTCAGAGACAAAAGCCCTTTTTAAACAGGAATTGTGCAAATTTGCAGGAAAGCCCAATCAGTCTTTTTTCAGCATTGGCAGTATAAAAACAAAATCGGGGAGTGCAGCAAAATG
>NC_065524.1:38559673-38590425 GCF_006386435.1 Epinephelus moara | reverse complement strand
GACAAGGAGAGCGCACAATTCCTTGTCTCCCCAGTTGCTCATCTTTACAGTGTCTGTCAGGTTTGTGTTTCCCTCTTGCTACTAGCTGCTCGCTAATTCCTGCTCTCAGCTGTTTACTGTTTATCCACCGCCAGTGGGTTGCACGTACGGCGTCATCAACAGCTCCTCCCACAAGTCTTCAACAGCCCCTCCTGTTGCGGAAGGTGGCCTCGTTCTTTTTAAACCAAAAAGGTTGCGCCAATATGTCTACCCTACGAGGCGGAAAATTGGGCACCTCGGATCAACTCGCCAATCCGGCTCTGTGTGTCTAAACGCTCGCAGCTGGCCGGCAAAACGGCCCAACATTCGCCGAAAATCTGGCAGTGTAAAAGGGGCTAATGCTAATTCAAAAACACATATGAAAATCCAAAACAAATACAACAAAAACCTTGCTGTAGAAACTCAGGTAGCCAAAATGACCTGGCCCAGCATCGGCGTAAACTCGGCATGCCAGATGAAATTAGTTAGGCCGCGTCCTGTTGCTAGACTCAGCTGAGATTCAGCCTGAATGACAACTCAGAATCAGGCCAGCTGATTTGGTGCAATTCTCATGCTGCCAGTAATGCTGATGCTGCCATCACTGGACCATTATCAAGACTGACCTGGCCCAGCATCCGCCTGAACACATCATGCTGGATGTAATTAGCCAGGCTGCATCCAGTTGCCCGACTTGGTTAAGAATTGGCATGAATGACGACCCAGAATCAAGGCAAAATCAGCTGGCCTGACTGCAGATGCTGATACTGCCATCTGTCGACCGTTATCAAAAATGACCTGGCCCAGCAGTGGCCCAAAGTCGGCATGCCAGAAGAAATAAGTCGGGCCACATCCGGCTGCCTGACTTGAGCTTGGACTCGGCATGAATGATGCCCCAAAATTTGGCCAAATCAGCTGGCAAGATCAAAAATGAGATCCAAACAAAGTTGTTCCATAAGGTCAGATTAATTTTTCTTCATCCATTGAGCTCTGTAGCAAAAATGTTTCCTGATTGTTTGTGTTATTTTTCATTGGCGGTTTTACAGTTCCCTTTTTGACTGACGAATGCAGACTGGAGAGTTATTTCCTCTCACAAAGACGCAGAACATATATTCTGGTGGCCACTGACTGTAGTCTTTGCGGTGTGTTCGTGTACAACTTTTTTGCCAAGACACAGGCGATGTGAGGCAACGCAACAGGCGGGCTCCCGTCACCACTAGGTCTCTAAAGTCGATTTGGTGTGTCTGGGCGTTTAGTCTCTTTGATAACAATAACAACGACCGGCCACAAATCATGCCAACGTGAAAGGACAGCTTTTTTTGTCGGTGTCTGACACTGGAAGTCACTGACCAAGAACCAGATTTTGGGGGTGAGACCAGGCTAAATCGAAATGGTTTGGGCCGTTGTAGCGCATTTGGCTTTGTCAGCCACCGTACATGTCTATGCAATGCTTTTTTTTTTTTTTTTTACAGATGAAAAAAACTAATCATAACAACCATGTGAGATAAACAGGCAGCCACACAGATGTTGTATAAATGGGAACTGCCCATTGGTTCGACATCCCATTGTTCCGACCATATTAAACCCATTGTTCCGAAGTCCGTTCCGAAATCATCATGATGCCCTGTGGTTAAGGTCTGGTTAGGTTTAGGCACAAAAACCACTTGGTTAGGGTCAGGAAAAGATCATGGTGTGGGTTAAAATGAAAAAGAAAGTGACAAACACATAAGCCGTGAGCCTGCTCCGCCTCAAGCCTTTCCCAGCTGACCCAGAGCCGGTCGCGGCGCACCATCAAGGCAGAAATACACCCGCCGGGAGCCGTTAAGCACCGTGGACAGTCGGACGAATGGGATGTCGGACCAATGGGCTGTCGGGCCAATGACATGGACCCGTATAAATATCAGACACGAGACAAAAACTTGCATTTCACCTCCACTACTCAATCTGTGAATCTTCTTTTCATTCTTTCTATAAAGTACGTACATCAATCGAGTATGGAAAGCAAAAATAAGGGCTTGAACAGACAAACAAACATGAGAGGGAGAGAAAATGTGTAGATAGGAGACGTAAGAGGCAGAATCAGAGTGGACAGTGAAGAGAAAAAGACAAACAGATCAAAGACAGAGCAGAGGAAGATGAATGAGGCCTTTAAGTGCTCTCAGTTGTTTTTCTATTCTTTGACAAACAGTGACGAATGATGGATGAAATAAAAAGAGAGACGAGTGAGCGGGAGCGACTGGTGTCCCTGCAGGCGCCAAATAAAGAAGTAATGTCTTATTACACTCCAGCCTCCCAACCCTCAGCAGCGAGTTAGTACGTGTTTACAGCGTGTGTGTGTCTGTGTGCAACTGAATAAAAGGCGTGTGTTGTTTCAAAATGTCAGCTCATATTGAGAAAACATCAGTTTATCCACCGGATTACCTGAAGAGCTGTTCATCTCTGCACATTCCGATATATACGTGCAGCCAAAGTGTATATGCCCATTGCATTTCTCTGTTTCTTGTGTCCTCTCCCTGTCTGTCCATGGGGCCTATTACTCCGGCAGGGCGGTAATTATTCTGCTAATGCTCAAAGTGCAGCTCCCTTTGAAGATGCTCTCATCAAAATAACACTTTAATCAACGGTATGTCCCCACTCGTTTACAACTCTCCGAGTGGCTAATTAACCAAAATTCGCAGCGAGACAGCAGGGACATGTGCGCATACGGCCCGGCCACAGAGGAATTCACGGCGCCGTGACGATGCATGCTCACAATACACTATAAGAAGTGGACAAATCACAGAGATGTACACGCACCAGATGTTCTCACCCTCACAGTTTTAAAGGGAACCAATGGTGTGCTTGTTCTGGAGATGATCTAATGATCTTAAATGCAGCACTAAAACTGATATACCAACTCAGTGGATGGTATGACTGCAGAACAAATGGTACGCAGTATTATGTGCAGACGTTACACATTTTCACATCGACTGAGTATATTGCTTTGGCCCAAATTTCTTCCATCAGGTCATTATGGCTTCACGAGTGGTGTGTGCATCACTGCTGGATCTAAATTCTGAAGAATTTCAGCTCTTAAAAAGCCGAACACGTCAGATTCATGTCGAAATGGTGCTCTGTCATAAGGGTGTGTTCAGATTTACTCAAAAAGAATGAGTGTGTGTGACCTTCTGCTTTTAAAAGGCAAAGATAAAATTTTATGTTTGATGTTCATTGTAGAAAAGGTACTGTTCTCAGTTTGACCTCAAGCAGAGTGGAGCCAACGATAAACTTGAGCACCTTTGAACTCTGCCACAGAAACGCTGGTATTTTTGCTCATTGTGATGTCATTTCTCTGAGTTTTATCAAATGCTTCATATCTCTAAAATATGTACAACCTAAAAGCTAAAAGGTTATGAAAGTCAATAAACCATAATAACTGATAATAGTATTGAAAGTATGTCCTAAATTAAAAAACAAAACAAAACAAAAACCTGACTCTTTGAAAAAAACATAACACACAAATCACATTGATCTCAAATATTTCTAAATGTAGAAACATGATCAAAATTCTCTTTACACTCCATAAGCTATTTGAACCATGTACATTTTTTAGTTTTTGAGATATGTTCATTTTTATGAGCAGAGTGCAAAGCTGATTTGATAGTTTCATCTGCAGTAGAAATTTATTTCCCCAGTGCCCACACTGGTATTTTGGTATTTCATATCCCTAAAAATCTGTTCAACCTAACAGCTTAAAGGTTATGTACGTCAACAAACCATAATAATTGAAATAAATTATTGAAATTGTGTCATAAATAAAAACAAATAGAACAGACAATCCTATCGACAGTACAGACGTGGTGGTTGCACTGGGGCCCGTGAAGTTGGGAGTGTGGAGAGAGTGGGGCCTCCAACAATGTGTTCAGTGTATAATGGGCCATTATGAGTGACTGCCACCTTGAAAATAAACCAAAGAACTATCGTCAAATTAACAGTGCCATATGCTAAATAATCCCTTTAAAAGGCAAACCCATCTTTATCGTGTTTTTTTTCAGTCAATATTCCAAATGAACTATTACATTTGTTAAATAAAATAAAGAATTTCTTATTTTCTCTGGTATTTTATGTCATATACAGATATGCAATGATGACTGCTGGGTAATATGTACGTTGATGTTATTCAACGTCAAGTCTCTGATCATGTGACAAGATGATAATAGCCTCCACTCGGGCCCGTTGTAACTACCTTGAGGCTCATTTATGCTCAACGTTAAATACGGATCCGGATACGGACGGAGCCTTCTGTCCGTGCTCTGCGTTAATTTCGTCTGTATTTCTGCACGTTTCCATAAAGCTTACGGATACGGGCCAAACGGAGCAGTACCACCGGGAACTGTGGGGGCAGTGTTGCTGTCACTACCCGATACGTAGCTCTAGTGAGACACGAAGAAGATGCTATGCTGGATGTGGGGGGCCACCCGGCGAAGCAAGTTATGGAATGCCCTGGCGGACATCCTAAAGTACTGGAAATGATGCTCGTCAATTTCTCTCATCGGCAGTACTAGAGAAAATAATTCTCCGTCCTCCAGTCGCGATGTATTTAACGGCCTCACCGACCACCGCCTCCTACAACGCTGCCTCTGTTTTTGTCTTTTATGCAAGAGGTACATTATCAATATCTCCTCCACAGTCGCCATGTTTGTTTTTGAGTTTGTTGTTGTCATAAACTTTTGACTCTGGGCTGCCCCCTGGTGGATATATTGGTTAACATCCATGCCAACGTAAAGGACGCATGGAAGTATGTGGGCAGTGACGGCAACATCGTTTGAAACAGACTTTTGGCTTTTCATTGTTGAAGAGAACAGTTCAAAGCTTTTGGATTTAAGTACCTTGAAATACTTGTGATGACCCCTCCCACTCTGTCTGTCAGTCATCTTACTCTGCCAACCATTCAAACAACACAAAGAAAATGTATGCCTCCCCATCATTAGATTTTGGAACCAACCGTAAATTGACAATAACATCAAATGAAGGAGTGGAAGGAACAAGACATGACTCTTCCTTCATCTGTGGCTCAGCTTGAAGCTTTCCCGCTGTCTTGCATGAACATTGGCAAGTTCAGCTTCATGCACACAGGCATTCTGTCTTAACTTTCCTGACTCCAGCACATTCTCTTTTTCCTGGTGTAATTCTAGGCTGTTTTTGCTCCTCAAAAGTCGACCCAGCCCCGAGTCCAGTCAGAAGAGGAGCTGTGTTGGATACTTTACCTGGGGGACGTTACATCAGACAGACTAGCTGTTGTAACTTTGCTACAGGTGCACTTGCACCTTCCACTGAAAAAGACTAAACCCTTTCCTCCACCAAATGCTCATTTAATGTGGCCAGTATCTCATCTTGAACTTCTTAGAAAGTTCATCACCATAATATTTAGTCACTTTCAGTAGTTGCTTTATTTTGTAAGAGTTTAGCAACTCCTCAGGTGGAAACTGAACAAAGTCTTCAGTTGAAGCCCTTTAACCAAACCACCTCAGGGCATTTTAAACATTGGCTGTATCAACACACCACAGAGACCAGAACTACAAAGACAAAGCTTTCCACCACTACCCGGTAGAGTGACAGGCTGCTTTAAACATGGAACCCCATCCCTCTGGCTAACTGTCTAACCAACACTAGCTGACTCACTCAGCTCTAGACCTCATGCAGGTTAGTGGCAGGAGGAATTAAGCACAAAGCCCAGTA
Source organism: Epinephelus moara (assembly GCF_006386435.1). Lineage (NCBI taxonomy): Eukaryota > Metazoa > Chordata > Actinopteri > Perciformes > Serranidae > Epinephelus > Epinephelus moara. Next base: position 38,584,692 of record NC_065524.1, on the reverse strand, counting down.
ACCCGGTTAACTTTCTGCACGCTGAAAATCACCTTGGCAGTCGTGGAAGTTCCCCCGAGCATCTGGTCTAACCACTTGCTGCACAATAACAACATAAAACAAAAAAAGGATCAATGGGGACAGCGAGTGCCCGTCATTGCTTATGCCTGTCAGGAATAAGGGTTCCAAATGATTTACCAGCCCTTACTGGCAGTCCAGGAAAACAGTTCAACATCACCAGGCCAGAGTCCGCAGAACAACACACTTACTGAAAACTGAATAATCCAGCAACATAAAGCCAACATATTACCCCTTTATAATACAAAAAGGGTAAAAAGACCTAAATCCAACTGAGCACCTGTGGGACGTTATGTATCAGTGCCATCAAGTACCGCCACAGACTGTCCACTGATGCCCTGATCCAGGTGGTGCAGCAAACCAAACAAAGGATGAAGGCTGAGGTGCATGCAGCAGGCCCGTCTGAGAGAGACTAACTGACTAGAAAGGCAGTCTCTTTATGTCTTCTGGGAGCTCCGCCCAGATGCGCAGGTATGATGAGATGACCCTCCCAGCTCCACCCACCACCAACTCCCAGTATCTGCAGACACACACAGCAGAGTCTTGTAGGTCACTGTCGTCCAGTGTGCTGTTCTTCAATTCAATTCTTAGCCATGTAAAATGTACTATACATCACTTATTTTGTCTAATAGCTCCTTTCTCTCCTGTTAGACTCTTGGTGTGCTGCAGAGGCAAACCTTCTGACTTTGAACAACAACTGTAGCCTTGTCTGAACCTTCATCTCCTATTTACTCTGCATTAGTGCTGAATATGTTATAAATACCCTCCACTTTGCACATTCTGTTTTGTGGTGAGCAAATAATATTCTAAATGTTACGCCCACACATGCACATCCTGTCTGAGAGCTTCAGTGAATCACCTACCTGCGGAAGGTTGTGTCACAATTTAAAAAAATCCTTGGAACATTGTACTTCTATAATAGTTATCAGGCTATTACAAGTTGTTTCTCAATTAGGCTAATAGCTTTTAAGATAATGAGCAGCTGTACAATCTGAACTCCACAGTTCCCTTTTTTCTGTCTTGTCTCTCCACTTATCTAAATGAGATCATTAAGCTTCACAGTTGTTCAGTCAGGACACTCATGTCAAGGTTTTAACCATTTACTGTAATGATGTGCGCAGTAGTTTGACAGCGTGGCTCTGCCCGTGTGACCGTCTGGAACAAATATGAGCAAGTTTGACACGGACTGTCCTCGAGCTCACAACCCCCTCGAACAGAGCCTGAGATGCACAACATTTAATGAACATGAAAACATTTTTAAAACCATTCAGGGTTCTACTAGAAGCACATCCAATTACAGGAGGAGGCTGAGGACATTTTTGAAAGACAGAGATGTCCAGAACTGTTGTATTCGGAATGCAAATGTTTATATGCATCACCTATCTTTAGAGGTTATGGACATGCGTGACTGAAGGGTACAGAATACACAACGTGACTATAAAATGACTTCTGTGCATGTCAGGATTATCGCAACGCTCTATGAGTTTTAGAAATTTCAGATTCATTGTCTATTATATAGGTTGTGTTCGGACATACTCACTCCTCGTGCTATCCAAGCTGGACGGTTCATAACAACCCGGTCTCACTTCAAAGTCGTCGAAAACTGGCACTTCGTCAGTGACTTCTGACGTCAGACACCAACAAAAAAATTCATCCTTTCATGTCGACATGATACGTATCCAGTCAATGTTATTGTTTAATGGCATCCAGCAGCATCATAATGTTGGAGCGCAGTTGGAATGTATCATTTGGTTATACAGAACCTGTACTCTCTAAGCAGCAGAACGCCAAGTGGAGTAAATGTGTGATTAACTTAATGGTTTATTAATTTGTGGAGAAATAGAACACTTCGTTCCTTCAAACAACAGCGCTCTCATTTTAGTGTAGAGCATTAGGCTAGATGTACGGAAGCACCAATGAGTCGTTTCTTGGTTACAGCAACCTAATCTCATCCTAACTCATCAAATATTGCCTCTTGGTCAGTGCCATTCACGTCAGGACACCGTGTCGAGCTCAGCTCACATCCCAGCTACATCAGCTGATCTCAAGCAGCCCAATCAACTGATGGATCAGCTGATTCTTGGAGGGAAGTCAGCTAATACATCACATGATTCCTTTCTATGCAGCCAAGTAGCAAATCTCCTTCAGGGCGCCCTATTTAAACTGCTCTGTCCTGCCTACTGTTGCTGCTTCCTCTGCAAGCTGCTTTGCAACCTGCCTCCACCCCAGCTCCTCCTTTTCATGCTGTGTCTGACTTATCAATGTCATTTCTGTTTGTCATTGATGCTGCTCTGTTCTGTTCCTGGGGGGTCTTTGCTGCTGCTCTCTCTGCCTTAGGCTTTCCATGTAGGCGCATGGAAGGGCAGAGAGGTGTGCAAATCAAAATTAATTTTTCTGTGACTAAAGTAGTCTGACTGAAATACATTTTTTCATCAATTACCACTGTAAATTAGCTGTTAAAAACATATGTCATCATTTTGACAAAAACAAATTGCCAGAAATTTTTTTGAGCATTGTTCATTTCTGCAAACCACAGATACGGTACAGTTACACCCTCATTATCTAGCGGATATGTTGAAACTTTATGTTTCAATAACACTGTGGTTTATGTGGGAAGGGGTAAGGCCTAAATCCAGTTGGTTATGTTTAGATGTTCATCTAAACAAAGTCTCAGTAAAAAACAACCACTTTTTGTGGCAGTATCCCTGCTGGGAAAACAGCAACAGGTCCCTACAAAACATCCACGTTTGGTGCCTAAAAAGCCACTGGAAACACAGCAACTACCCACTAGAACACGAACAGTTTTGTTGTTTACTGGTCTTGATCAGTGGTCTACAGCTTGGCGTCTCACCAGCCACCGTCCACCTCTCAAAAATGATGTCAGCTCATACACTATGTCACTTTAGGAACGTTGATATCATGTGAAATGTACAAATGTAATGTATTTGTGGTCTGCAGAAATGTACAATGCATCATTTTCATCTGGTGACTGGGCTGCATTTGGATGATTGCTGTGAAGCCAGCGATAATCATGTCCCACTTATTACATCATTATTGTACCCATATTTACATTACAAAAAGCAGCCTCTGTGGTGCTATCTTAAACAAAGACCTTTTAAAGTTGAAATGAGATTTATAATGGGTCTCAGGCCTTTGGCTAGTGGGTCCCCACAAGAATACTTGTGTGTTTTAATAAGGCTGGTTCCCAGGATACACGCTAAATTTCCCATTTGGGTTTCTGGTATGAAGGGCTAAAAAAGCCTGAATTAGATTTTGACAAATAGTTATGACTCTCTCTCAGTAACTCTCCATAACTCCCTCTCACTGTTGTCAAAGCATTCTTTACACTGCCGTCTGGTTGTAGTGATTTATTAGTGTTCAGCATCATCAAGTCAGACGGGCTATCCTTGAGCTTTTCTCCTGCAATTCTGGTGAAACAAAAGAGAAAAATAATGGCCAAAAAAAAGGCTGTTAGATCTCACTGAGGCTATGATTAGTTTTTTAGGTCATCAAGCTTTCGATTCTTATTAAAATCCAGACCAATATTGCCTCAGTACAGCCTTCAGTGACAGAAAGAAATACTAAGATCTTTTATTTCAGTCAAAGTAGCAAGTAGAGCACCACAATGTAAAAATTCAAAAGGTATTTGAAACAAAACAAAGGAGCTATATGTGTCATTCAGAACAGTGCTATAGCAGCAAACCACTATTTGCTGTGTAAAGATTTCATGGAATAATGCAGCTCCATCAGACACTGATAAAAAAATCTGTCCTTTCTCATCAGCACGTCAAACGGCCGGTCGCAATTATTCTGTAACGGCGCCTGTAACAAAATTGTCCAATCATTGATGTTTACTGTTCTTGGTTCATTTGCAAAAAGTCAGTGCGAACAGGAAACGAACCAAAACTAAAATGCAATGGTGTCATTTTTTTCCCTGTGGTTTGGACCAAATGAACCAAACTACAGACGTGAAAGCACCCTAAGGGAGCAATCACACCGAGATGAAACGCTAGAAACGCGACACCAGTAAAACCATTGTTTTAGACGTGCATTTTTAGACTCGCGTAGACGCTGAAAAGTTAAAATATTTTCAACTTTTTGAGCGTCAGACGCCAGAAGTTAGCGCGCATTGAATATGCGCTTCCAGCATTTCAAGCGTCTTTGAAGCGTCCGCGTTTCTAGCATCTCATTTCTGTGTGATCACCCCCCGAAGGCCTTGATCACACAGGAAGTGTTTTAGCAGCTGGAGGCGTTTTTTTTGTAATTGTTTTTAATGAGAATGAGGCTTTTTGCTCGCTGTTTTTGTGTTGCCATGCACCTTGCGGTTCAGCACTCTAGATGCGTGGTGTTTTAGGCAGACCACTCTGAAGTCCTCAAGTTGAGAGTTGAGAGCGGAAAAGCAACCCACATCATCGTCCAATCCAGCCTCTTTTTTAGGGTCTCATGTACCCACACAGATCTCTGTTTATCTGTTGACAGCCTCTCACCCTCAACCAGAGCTACAGACAGTACCCTCTGGAAGGTGAGGGTGAGGAGGTGATGGGGTGGTTGACTGGCAATTAGGAAAAGGCGCAGCTAGTCTTCTGGATTAATATATTAGAACCATATTTACAGAAGCTGACACAAGGTAACAGCCCTTGATTCAGTTACAAGTTTACTTTCAATATGTTGTTCCACTTGCTGTTTAAGCAGAGAATTCATAAGATCTGAGGTGTTTTTCTGATGAATAAAAACCTGAAAGAGTTGAACAGCGGCGTGAACCTTCACTTGAGTCTTTAGAATGCACATTTTAAACAGAGGGATTTTACATACAAACATATACACACGCAAAATTGTATGTGCTGCTGCATGAGGGCAGGGTCAGATACCAAGAGACATGAATGCATGTGTGTCTACATAATTAAACTGTCCATAGTTCAAATGTTACATGTTAACACTGCAGTTCCCTGTGTAGCTCAGTTGGATACATAATGCAGTCATGTCGCCAGGTTCACAGATGTGAAGCCCTTCAGCTCCCTATGGTATAAATGCATGAACTCAATTTTACTGTGAGGCGTTCACGATCAAGGAATCCTTCCAAAAAAATTCAGGAGTTTACCATATTTTAACATATTCATAGACTAGTTAAGATGCTGTATTATGTTGCTTGAGTTTATTCCTCATGTCAAAGACTGTATTCTGATCAACCAGGCAAAATAAGAGCATAACGAGGAAGAATTTATTTGAAGAAAAGTATTCAAGACTTGGGAGTTTTTGTTGCCAGAGCACCGGGGGTGAGTTTTAAACCTATTCGCTATGACAGACACGAGGAAAGATGTTCAGAAAAATCATCATGTTTAAAGTGAGAATAAAAGTAAAGCAAAGTGTGGGAAGTATTTAAATTTGACTTTATGCAGCGTGTCTTTTTAAACTGTTGATATCAAAGGGAGGCAGATCACTCAAGCACGAAGAAACATCTGGACTGACGAATTTCAAAACAATGAATCTGCGTTAGAAAATGTGAAATAATTTCACATAATAGGTAAAACTTTTTTCCCCATTTTGGAACTGAAAACCCGTACCTTTGATACAGCTTCATTTCATCAAACTGTGGTGTTTGAGATTTTAATGATGGAGTTTTGAAGTTTACTACAGATCAATCCCCCCGACATGTTCTTGTAGTTCAGACAGGCTCTTCTCATATCCCAGCATGCCTTTAGGTGATATCCATGAATTTACAAGATTTTTTGTTTTCATTGAGTCATTTTTCTCTGTAGCTCAAGAGAACAATACCGATTTTGGTCTCTCATCTTCCTTAATGTTTTCCTGCAAATGTGAAATTAATTGACCAAGTTGGAACATTGTTGCAATGTCGCTATGGCTCCTGAGACACTGATATAGACTGTAAAAATAATGGCCATATCCATGGTTTATTTATGGAGCCAGAAGTGACAATATTTGGGCGAGAGGCTGGCTCTGTGGAGGAGTGAGAGGTGGATCTGACTAAGAAGTCAAGGACCTTAATTTTGCCTAACTGTAAGCCCGAAGAAAAAAGAAATAGGTTGGTTATACAAGAGTTCCAAGAATTTTTTATACCAGGCTATAAACATATATATTTCTGATATAAAGTTGGGCATTTTAACATGGAGGTCTATGGGGACTGACTGACTTCTGGAGCCAGCCTCTAGTGGCCATTAAAGGAAATGCAGTTTTTGGCATTTCCTCATTGGCCTCATTTTTCAGCATGTTTTAACCTCTCTAACTTTGCCAGGACGCCGATGTCCTCACCCCCCCCCCCCCCTCTGTTGAATGGTATCTCCCAGGCGCACTACGTCATCAAACCATGTGAAGTTTGGTATTGCCGGATTCAGGAAGCTCTCGACTTTTCAAAAATAACATTGTTTTTCTTTTATTTATTATGTATTTCGCACCAGAGCAGCCTAAATGCACAAAGTCCAAAATCATGATGAGTGGTGACAAGTCATGTCATGCCATTTTTCGACGGGAAAAGTTAAAGGATTACTCGCGATCTTATGTGGAGCTGTTAGCAGGGACTTAGCTGTTTTATAAAAGGTAAGAGTCTCACTCCTACCACTATTTTTGGCTGAGATATACCGTCTAGAAAGTGGGATCATAACTTTCACGTTTCATATGGCTTTATTTGGTGATATTTTATGGTGTTTCTGTGTCATAAACAACATCAGCTATCATAATCACACCTGATTTCAATAAGGTACAATGTTTGAAGCTGGCTGAGTGTTGTTTGATCACTGATAGTACTGTTTTGAAGCAGAGTGACCCACTTGTCATTTGGAGCTCCGCCTGGATCTTTTCATGGTAAAAACACTGTAGAATGGTCATACTTTGAGCAGTCTTCTTCAAATTTGAAACAAATGTTCATTGATAGTGTGCCTACAGCCCCACAGTGTCATTTACCTGCTCAGATGAAGCCACAGTTATTCATCCTGAAAAACATTTTTTTTAATTTTTTTTTAGCAAAAGCCTCAATTTTTTTTACTGATTTCAGAGGCCCATTACTCTGTCTCTGTATCACCTAGAGTGTTTCTGACACTTTCACAAGAAACTTAAGAGAGTTTTCTTTCTGGCAAGACCTCATGCATGCATGTAGTCAGAGCGGTTCAGAAGCTACAGTCATTTTAATTTGGGTATGCCATTTTAGGCGTTTTTGCTACAAAATGGGGGTGGAGTGCAAGAGGTTGGCTGGCTACATTTATGCAAAATTCAGTGGGTGAATGCTTGCTTGTGATTGGAGGAGGTTATCACACAAAGACTCTATTAGAGGGTGGAGCCTCTGTTGGATACACAACTGATGTTTTCACAGGAATGCATAAGGTGTTGACCTTGGCATACCCTGAGCCAGATTTGTGGTTGAATACATCAGATGGTGACCAGAACAGAAAAGTGAACATTGTCTGGTTGTGCACGTCATACTGTAACGCTGATCAAGGTGATGTTCAGACCATACTTGCAGAAGTCCTGTGATCAAGGTTATGAATAACTAAAAGGAAGCAGCTGGATAAAAGCCTACAAAGTCAAACTGGAGTCCACATGCTGCACGTGCATGCAGCCAGTCCTTCAAGTACTCTGTTTTTATGGTTATTCTCTTTTCAAGCAATAACATATTGCAGCACACACTGTTTACACATTTAAAACCTTGACTTTCTTTGACAATATCACTAAAGCAGTTTCCAGATATGCAACTGTAATCACTACAGCTTATGAGAGGGGTTTTAATATCAAGTAATTACTGACTATCTGTCTGCTGGGGCACAGAGACCGCTTCATATTCAAGCTACAGCACTTCAAAACCTGTTTACTGGTCAGACATGATAGGATGTATAATTATCAGACGATTTGCCCCATGGAGAGGAAATGTCTCACCAAGCCAAATCAATGATAACGGATTATGAGCTACATGATGAAAAACAGTGCTTAAACTGCACTGATTTTAGACATCAGAATTTGTTTTCTTATCATGGGGATTACCAAATAGCATTTTCATCAAGCGCTCCATGGCTCTATAGGGAACTGTGGAAAGTCTGAGAAAATTACCTGAGTGATGTCAGTCCTGTATTATGAGATGCTGTGGGAGATAAGGCTGTAAGTTTGAACAGAAAAACACACTTAAATGTCCTCTAGGGGGGAGTTTCACCACTTTTCTGCTTGGACACGTCACTGATGATGTGCTGGGCAGACTGGGTGGGTGGAAATGAAACAGCCCAATGTAAATGCAACTAAAAATTTAAATTGCTAAAACTACCTCAAGCTGTGGTTTGAAATATCCTCGTTAGATTTATAAATACATTCTGTCTCTCCAAGACACTAATGTAATCTTACTGACTTCTCCCACCTGAACTGCAGCTTTGGTGCATTGACCCTCCTCTGGACTGCAGTGTCTTAAGCCTCATTCCCACCTAGCAGTCCAGTACGGTTCAGCTCAGTTCCCTGAGCATTTTTTCAGCTCCCACAGTAAAAGTTGTGGATGGTACCAACAGAAGCGTTCCTTAGTGTCCCCATGTTTGGTCCCCCCTCTGTTGGGGTACCTAGCACACAGATCTGGTACTAAAAGGTGGAGCTAGAAACCCTGCAGTCTGATTGGTCAGTAGAGGACGGTCACTCTGGTTTTATGTAACCTCTGTTCATACATCAGTAAACTACAACTATAAAATGAAAGAGAAAAAAATAACTTCATTCACTGGGCCGACTGCCGGCAACTTTTAAGGTGGAACGTTAACTTGTAATGTTACTCAATGCATGAGTTGATGACGTGAATCCATCAGCACGCCTTAAATTTCACTGTGACAACTTTGACCATCACTTTAGTTTTTATATGACACACACTTTTAGTAATGACTTTAAAAATATAGATTAATTTGGAGCGGATTATGTGAAGGTCATATATTCTAATCCTCACTTCCTGTGGGCTACAGCAACACTAAACCCCTGAGCTTGCCTGAGAAGGACAGTGTCACCGCTGATGAGGAAATACAGCGAGTGCTGGACGGAGCAGTGAGTGACAACAACCCCGCCCACATTTAAGAGGACTGTCTGAACAGACCGAGGGTCTAGGTACCATGTCTGAAGGCTTACTGCTGGTTCCAGAGGTGCTGGACTGAAAGGGTTTGGTGGAGATGGAGCTTTAGGGTCTGCCTCTGTTTCAGTGTATGATTGAAGAACATAATCGGGTTATATATGGTATCTGGCGAATAGAAATGCAAAATGTGGCTGACTGTAGCCTGAGTAGTGTTGACCAATCATGTTTGAGCTGGCATTGGTTGCCTGCAGGTAAACGGTCCTTGTGGAAAGCAAAGCAGGCAGAATGCATTGGCTGAAATGCAGTTGCCAAACCCAGCTGTTATCATCTGACGACAATCTAACTTTTCATCAGCTGTTTTCTAATTTATCCGTATTTCTTTGCAGATATTTATTTACAGAGATAAGCTGAAATACTGTCAAGACCTGTCTCAAGTTGCTGATCAAAATCAAATCAATAAGAGGAAGAGGAAGTCTTGGCGTGCATATGTACTGGCTACACCAGCTCTCCTGCTATACTGGCGCACACTCCCAGAGGCCTGTAATCATCAGGTGATAGCTGATGGGTTCCAACATCGAGGGCAACTGTCACACATGAGTGAATGCAGGCAAGTGAGCATCGCCTGCCGAGGCAATATATGTGATGAATGTGGGCAGTGTCGGATGTGATGCACACCAAAAGCTAGCTTGCCAGCTAATGTTAGCAAGCTTGCGAAGAAATACTGCAAAATATGATGTTATTGTGTGTTCCCCATTTAATTATGTTCCGTCTCCCAACTCAGTGTCAGCCAAGCAACACCCCCCTCTATGGGCAGTTTGTATTTTTTACTGTCAGCATCATACATTATCAACTGGTTGAACGTGGCAACATTAAAAGCCCTCTCCACACATGCGTCTTTGCTTTGGCTGCAACTTTGCCAGTGTTAATGTCTCTCATTTGTCACCATATCTTAACGGGTGCGTAAATTGCATCTGAACTGTATCTGGGTTTGAGACACGTGTGTAAATCAGGCCTCCGAGAGGGTGAATGATTCAGTTTGCTAATCCTGAACTATGTCACAGGAGCTGAGACATGTGAGACAGTGATATCTGGGAGCAGGAGTGGAGCAGTGTGAAGATCAATTCTTCTGTGAGACAATGACGATGCTGCATTTCTCCCAGTGCTGCTATGTCTTCAGCAGTGTGCTGCTATGAAAGGCATTTCAATTCATTTGGAGAGCTATTTGCTGTCTTTCTCCCCTGACACAAAGAACTAAAGTGCTTAAATACAATGTGACACTGCAGTTTGTGTGTGTGTGTGTGTGTGTGTGTGAGGCTTTTCTTGGATTTGGCAGAATGAAAAGGACATTGCATTTAAATGTAAGTACGAACGTGTGTGTGTGTATTTATGGTGCTATGTGCATATAAAGGCTAACAAGATATGAACATGGTTCTTGTGTGTTTTGGAGAAAAGCACATGCATGAGTCGGCACGTTTGCAGATGGAATGACAGTGATTTGATCTGAATGTGTTTTTTTGCGGGTGTATGTTTGACCCTCTGATGCTTCTGTGTGTTCAAGAGGCACTGAAATTGGCATAAGATACTGTCACTAGATGTTGACACATAATTAAGCAAACAGCATCATTGTTCGAGATTAAGAGAAAGAGAGTAGAAAGAAGTGACTGAGAGAGAACTCATATCTTCACAGCACGAAGACGGAAAGACAGAAAGAGGTGGGCTGGATACAAAGGGGGGAAAAGAAAGGAAAGTGAGCTGGAAGGATATTAGCCATGGTGTTTGTTGTTAGTTGAGGCTATTTATCTGACTGAAGCCAAATGTAATCAGTGCTTCCCCTCCCCTTCCCCTTGTCTCTGTTATCAGTGCTTGATGCAATTAATTCTACCGCAGGGCCAGCTCGCCAACATGAGATAATCTTGTGAGCGAACAACCAGGGAAATATAGCATGACCCTGAAAGATAGACTGAGAGGAAAGACAGAGATGAAACAATCAGAAGCGAAAAGGTAAAGACACGTGACAGGGAAACTGAAACACTGAGGAGAGGAGGGGTGAAGCAAATACGGAGAGGAGGGGAGAGAATGGAGGAGGAGGAGGAACAGATCCGAAGATCTGATAGATGATTTTACATTCTATCCATGGGTAACAGAGCGTTGTAAACATTATGAACACACAGCCTGAAGGGGCTGGAGCTGTTTGTTTCAGATGCATTCTCATTATCCTATATACTCACAAAGCTTTATTGACTACATTTACTTCATAACTCTTCGTACCCACAAACTTTTGTCTTTTAAAGATTTGTGGCCACATGAGGGCAGTAGGACTCTACAACATGCCATCAGACATACAGTCTTTTTTCAGTCATATATTTTTTACATATTGTGCTATTTTAAGTGATGATAGCATAATTAAAGGGCGACTTTGCCAATTTTCAATGAGCTTTGTATCACAACAATGTTCATAGTGTGTGTCAGTAAACTGTAAAAAACTTCCCTCCATCTTAGCGGCACCTAGATCTCCCAGTGATTTGCCAGTGAAGGTGTTTTGTGCGAATATTCAACAGAATGACCTCAGAATCACGTCTTTGCATTTTGCAGATGATGTGGTTCTGTTGGCTTCATCACCCCATGACCCTCAGCATGCACTGGGGCAGTTTGCAGCCAAGCGGTTGTGATGAGAGTTAGCACCTCCAAATCTGAAGCTGGTGGATTGCCCCCTCTGGGTTGGGAGAGAGTTACTGCCTCAAGCGAGGGAGTTCAAGTATCTCGTGGTCTAGAGATGGATTGGTGGTTTGGTGTGGCGTCTGCAGTGATGTGGGCACTGTGCGGGACCGTCGTGGTGAAGAGGGAGCTGAGCTGGGAGGTGAAGTTGAGCTCTTGGTATTGACCAACAGAATGAGGTCATGGATACAAGCGGCCGCAATGAGTTTCCTCCGCAGGATGGCTGAGCTCAGCTAGGTAGGGGGAGGAGCTCAGACATGTGGAGGGAGCTCAGAGTAGAGCCGCTGCTCCTTGGTGTCAAAAGGGGTCAGCTGAAGTGGTTCGGGCATCTGATCAGGATACTCCTTGGCGCCTCCCATTCGAGGTGTTCTGGGCACGTCCAACTGGTAGGAGGCCTCATGACAGACCCAGACCACACTGGAGGGGTTATACGTCCCTTATATGGCCCCAAGAGGAGCTGGAAAGCATTGCTGGGGAGAGGGACATCTAGGGTACTTTGCTTGACTCGCTGCCTCCCCAACCAAGCCCCAAATAAGCGGATAAAAATGGATGGATGGATTTAGCATCATCAACCTGCAGAGCCAGCAAGCTCCTGCAGACCCACAGTTTCAGACGTGGGCATGCGCCAGCTTGCAAGGGCAGGGTAGCTGTCAATCAGTTTTTAATTTGGCCAATCAGAGGCTCACAATCCCATGTCAATCAAAAACGTATCCGTTTATGATTCAGCCAATCACTTCACAGTACTGGGAGTATTCAGCATTTGCCCTTTAGCAACTTACAAAATACCAAATCACAACCTTTAGGACGAGCTCCCACTATCAAACGGACAATCGATCATAGCTCTTTGTTTCTGGCAAGGAAAATATAAAAGACAAAGTCCATGGCTTCATATCCTGGAGGCAAAACGACTTCCCAACCTCTTGCCCTCCCTCTGATTCTTCTAGCGGAGGAGCAGGGCAGGGTTGATGGGGTTTGGTGGAGGATATTTAGGAGCTAAGAGCCGGCTGTCATTTTTTTCTGCAGAGTTACATGCAGTTGCCCTCTGGATGGGTGGATTGGTTCCTCCTGACAATCCATCCTACATTTAGCATCAGCCCTAGTCAAAGTATCAACAGACAGCAACGTTGTTGTTTTTTCAACATTTGAAAGTGGAAATAGCCAACTTTCCAGCTGGATAACGCTGGCAGACAGAAAAAATATCTACAATTCATTGTCTGTTTGATAATCTGAACAAAGAACATGGTCCTCCTAAAATGAACAGTGGTCAAAGTTACAATATTCTGTAATTATTCATGATCGGAGGAGTTGATAAGCAGACAGCATCAGCTAGCTTCATAGCTAGTGAGGTAGTGCGCTAGTTTTCCACTTCCACTTTAAATGGCCAATTGCAAACACAAGGCTGACATTATTTTCAGAAACATGACCATAAGGATATTGTTAGCAATTTCAGTCCGTAAACTGTGGGTCTGTAACTTGCACATGCGCACGTCTGAAACTTTGGCTCTGCAAGTCGATGCTTCTGGTACAGTAGTTTCCCTGGTTTCAGTTCATTTTTAAATGTGTTTATTTTAAATGTCCCTCGTATTTGAAACAGTTTTTGACTCCGTGTAATTCTTCATATCCACTTAGGCACATGAAATATCCCTTTTTCTCTGTCCCAAGAATTTTCAAGGAAGTTGGACAAAGGTCCTTCCGATACGAAGCTCCATTTGACTGGAATAGTCTTCCTCTTTTACCTCTTTCTGCTGCTTCAAGACTTCTTTATATTCACAAAACAACTTGCTCATGTTTTTAAGTTGTCGTACTGAAAACTGCCATGTAACTATTTGAGGTCCAATTCCAATTTCCCTTGTACAGCAGCTGAGGGCAGGGGGTGTGGGTGGGAGATGGTGAGCAGGATGTCTGTATTTGTATATTTTGTGGTGTATGTTTGTTATGTGATGCAGTTTTGTCTGTATGTTTTTGTTTTGTATTTATGTCTAGAGGACCCCCTTGAAAATGAGATGCTACATCTCAAGGGGCTGTCCTTTCAGTAAATTTCCTTCTACATTTTCTTGTAATAATCATACAAAGATATCCAATTTCAAAAATTAATTAACATAATTTTCTTTTGCTAGCTACATGCAACAAAACTTTCAAAACATATGGCTGATGACAGCCTCCATACTGTAAATTATTACGAAGGTATATGAAATTAGTAATGCCTGCACATGTGATGATTCAACCCACACATCAGTCACAGCCTCATTAGTATTCCTGAACATGAGCTATACTTCCCTAAAGCTAGACATCAGAGAACCAAGACTCTAATCTATGATGTTTGTCTGAACTTTCACATCGCTGTGAGCTCAGTATTAAAGTGGTGCTATCACTTCTGAGTTGGAACATGCAGAACGGTCCATAGGAAATCACTCTGGGTTTATCCTTTCTGCAAGTTCATGGATAGAGGATTTATGGTCTGAATGCAAAGAACGAAGGTTGGTAACAAGACAGGGGAGAAAGATGAGAGAACAGGTATGAAGAGGGAGGAAGACTGTGTGTAGAGAGATCTCTTATTTTTGGGTTACTCTTTTTTTTTAAACCCAAAATAGCTGCCTGCTGCTAATGAGAGACGTGAGATTGAACAATGTGCCGTGAAACCAGAACAACAAGCTAAATGAGAAAACAGACATCAGTTTCGAGGAAATAATTATGGGCTTGTCCCCTCTGCAGGTTCATGGTTACTTCCATGCTCTGTATATTTATGGAGTGAAAGTAGTAATTCAGGTATTTATTTGAGAAACAGCTCAACATACTGAGACGTGTGCCTCGTTCACTGGCAGCAGAAGAATGCAGTTTGTGGCATTCTTGAAATGAAAGCAGGTTACAAACCAAGAAGATGGCTTCTTACTAAGCTAATGATAATGATGGCTCTCTTTATATGCCATCTTGAACTTTCTAATCACACCATGTCTCATCTGGTCTCCAGTTATCCTCAGGACATCACCTGGTCAGTCAACTTCCTGTTTTCATTTACCATTTTAGTTACGACTTTGTAGCGTTCCAGGAAAGTTACGGCAAACTGCCAGTTACTTCCTGTTTAACGTTGAACATGGCGAACCGTATGTTTGTGCTTCCCCAATATTTCTATCGCCATAGGTGCCAGTTCCTTGCTCATTTGAGTGAAACGGAGGAGGAAAACAGCGCACAAGGTCACAGATGCTATTATACTTTTTATTTTACGTTATCTGTGTGTTAGAGCGGCTGCCAATAATGCGTTAACATTTGGGTTATTTTATGTCTATTTCTCACCATGTATCACCTGCATCAACACCTCATCCATGGAGCTGCCATTGTTATTTAGAGGAGTAAGGTAATTGGTTTAGAGGGCTGTGTGATGTCAGAAAGCGTAACTGGGAGTACATCGATCTGGTACGAGTTCACAGGTGGGAAGTTACGGGTTTGACTGCCGTTCCAGTGCACTTTCACGGGTAGAAGCTTGTAAAAACACGAGTTACAGGTTGCCTGGAACGCACCATATGTCCTGCCCCTCAAATGCAGACTTGCCAATCTCAGTGTGCCATCAGCCAGCTCTGACCAGGGAGCAACAACAATACAGCTGGCTTCCATTGACCGTCATGCAGGCGTTACAGATTTCATCATTTTCAGGCTGGTTTTGTGAACTTCAAACTAGTTATGGCTTAACATTGTGCCTGGGGCATGTGTAATAATGATAGGGGGAGATATACATTTCTTTCCTGTTACAAAACCAAAATCAAACCCTGAAGAGTGTAGGGTTAGCTAGCTAGCTATTTAAGGTCAGTGAGTGTATTTCCATCGGACTTTTGCTTTTTATTGATTGTAACAGTGAAAAACAGACGGAAAACAGAGATACTCTGCTGTGTGTCATCGCAGTGTGTGCAGATGAACAGTATTTGGCTAACTACCCCTCTGTGGCGGAGGACCAGGTATCCTCCTGTATCTGCTTTTGACATCCTGGGGTGTTGTGTCCAAAAGTTGGGGTGTTAATAAAAGCACATGGCTAAGTATTAAAAAAACAAAAACACCATGGTTTGGCTCAACATCCATATGGGAAGAGAACAGCGGTCTCCCAGGTGAGAGTCCGCGGTTTGTTGGACCCATCCACCACCCCTTCCGCCCACATGATAGGGGCATTCCAGCTCCTTATATTATGTCCTCAGCAGCAGCGTTTCAAACTGAAGCTGTCCAGTGGCGTATCATACTGCCACAAAAGGTGCCGTCTGATCGACCACGGCATATCATACCACTGCAAAAGGTGGCTTTTGGGGACAGTGTCTGACGGCAAAATCACTCACAAACGGGTGGCATCTGACGACTTTAGAATGAGAACGGGCTGTCAGATTGCATGATCTGACAGTCCTCACCACAAGGAGGCACGCAGGTGTTTGCTGAAATGCTGAAAAACACACAGATCATAGACCATCACAAGCACATTCATACGGGAAGCGAACACCGGGCCCTTAGGTGACAGTCCTGGGTTTGTTTGACCCATCCACCACCCCTCTTGCCCACCCTATCGGGACTTTCCAGCTCTTCATATTGCATTGTTACCAGCAGCGTTTCAACCTGACGCCGTCCAGCAGCGTATCATACTGCTGCAACAGGTGCCATTCAGGCAACCAGCGGAGTATCATGACTTTGCAAAAGGTTACGTCCGGGTGCATTAGAAGCTGACACTGTCCATCAGTATATCATACCACCACAAAAGGTTGCTTTTAGTGTATGGTGTCTGACGCCGAAATCACTGACAAAGCAGCGGTACTTGAGAACTTCAGAAGGAGAACAGGCTGGATAAGCAAACCCCTTCCTTGCTCTTGACCATTGTAATCTTTGTTTCTTACATCTTCCATTCTTGTTGCTGGTGTTTACCTGCCCTCACTCCGCTGTTTGTTGTTTCTTTTTCCCCTTTTTACCACAGTTACAGTAAATTGCCTTTTAACTACACATACAGAGACAAGACGCCTACCTAAACCAAGCATAATAACTGTGCTGAGTCTGCACGCTCTCCTTATTTGCTACCTCTGTTTATTTTTTGCCATTTCAGTCAGTACTGTGAGGTTTCTTTATATGCACATTAACATTTGGATAATGCTTTCTGAGCTCTCTGTTGAAGAGTGAAGGTATCCAGAAAACCTTGAACAAAAGAATACTTTTATGGTGCAAACAGAGTCTGCATTTGATTTCTAATATTATTAAGAAGAATCAGTTTTGCATGTAATGAGTTACTGACGCTAATGACTTGATGACGCAGCCATGTTGGTACATAGTTCATGCAAAAAGTCACCGCAGCACTAAAAGCTGAGGGTTTGCAGACAGTTAACGGCTCTGAGACAGGAGGCAATAGTACAAATATGTCTCTTGAATAAAATGACAGTTATCATGCCAGCTAGCTTGGACAGCTACTGTGCCAGCTTGTTCCCAGCTAGCTACTATGTTAGCAGTTAACTTGCCAGCTACAGCAGTCTGCCAACTCTCACATCACAAGGAAACTCACAATCTGTGTGTCTTGAACGTGTGACTGGCACTATAATTTGATGCTCTGTATCCTCATCAACACAGCAAAGAGGACAATGAATCTGAGGAGCCAGCTCTGGATAACTGCTGCAACTATATAACCCGTACTTAACGGGCGTCATAAAACAACAGATACAAAATTGCTGCTGGGGAAATTGTTTGTAACATTACAGTAATTTTGTGAATTGGCAAGATGGGAACATTGTCCTCTGTGCTCATTAAGATCCTATTTTGTTATGTCTTTTTAAATGCTCTTTAAAGAAGCTTCACACTGCCGCAGATATTGTGTGATGATGTGTGTGTGTGTGTGTGCTGGCATGTAATCCCCAGTAACTTTTCAGTATTAACACATGTGTTTATAGCTCGTCAATGTCATACTTGGCCCAGGCAGCCGATTAAATCAAACAAGAGGCCGGATTTACTGCTGTTTTGATGCTGGTAGATGGTGCAGGAGCACTGAGACAATATTAAATGCAATGAAAGGTTGATACCAGAGGTGTTTAATTGCCATTACTCAATTACTAAAGGGTGAGTGCAGTGTTGGGCAAGCTATTTGGAAAATGTAGTGACCTAAGCTTCCACTTACTCTACATCAAAAATGTTTCACCACATTGAAGCTGTCTGAGAGATATAGCAAGCTAGGCTACAAGAAAATGGCAAAAGTGACTTGCTACTTGCAAAGCTACTTTTATTTTTGACTTTATGTCAAATCAGCATTTTCTTAGTGATCAGAGGAACTGTCAGCCAAACAAATAGGCAAACAATGTCCAGTTGAACTGTTTATTATAAAATAACAAATAATATAAACTTTCTTCTTTTCCTTGTGACATTTGAACATGTCCTCCAATAACATGACATCATCAGTCGGCCTATTTCTCTCTCCTTTTCCTACTTAATGTATTTCTCTGTCTCGGCCTCTTTCAGTCAGCTCTCTGGCTCTGCCACTAATTAAAAAACAGAATTCCAAAATACATTTTTCACTCAATAAAACCATCTTACTATATAATGACGAAAACTCTGTGTGTGAGTTCCATGTTTTTCTCCTCACTGACTTGGTCAATCCATGTGAAATTTGGCACAGTGGTAGAGGGTCATGGGAGGATGCCAATGAAGCAATATTACATCAGTTGGCCAAAGGGGGGCGCTATAGCAACCGATTGAAATGTCAAACTTTGAATGGGCATATCTCATGCCCCGTATGTCGTAGAGACATGAAACTTTGCACAGAGATGCCTCTCCTCATGAGGAACACATTTGCCTCAAGAACCCATAACTTCCGCTTATATAGATTTTCCGCCATTTTGAATTTTTTGAAAAACACTTCAAATGGATCTCTTCCTAGGAAGTTTGAGCGATCTGCATGAAACTGGGTGAACATAATCTAGGGACCAATATCTAAAGTTCCCTCTTGGCAAAAGTTGGAAAACTTACTAAAACTGAGCTTCTATAAGGCAATGAATATTGCGGAGGGCGTGGCTCATCACATAAAGGTGTATAACATCTCAAGGGTTTCACCCATCACCACGCAACTTTGTAGGCATATGACCACACATAATCTGAGGGGACCCCTCCATTATTGACCCCATCAAACAAAATGGGGGCGCTAGAGAGCTCATTTCTTATCTAGGCCTAACCGCCATATGGATTTTTACTAAACTTGGTAGATATGTAGAACAGGACGCCTCAAGGTGACTGGAGAAATTTAACTCTAATTGGCAACTGGGTGGCGCTATAACAACAGAAAAATGCTTCAAAATGGCTAAAATGCGACCGATCGCTGTGGCTCCCCCTGTGGACCAATGTTGGTGTTTTTTGTTTTATTGTCCTTAGTTTTATGCAGACCATAACAGTCTGCAGCACTTCAAAGGTGAAGGGCTTGTTGTTGGATCAATCTGACACCGTAAGTCATTGTCCATGCACTGGTTTCTGATGATCTCCTAGTGAGACTGGGATGCTGTGACTGATGCAGCTGTCCACTGACAAAGCGGCTGTATTTGACAAGTTGGATTGTTGTCCACTGCCTCTGAAACTGACCTGCCCATTCCATGTCATAACACAGAGAAAGGTGCCTCTGTGCGTTGGCATCAGAAGCCAACATTGCTGACTAAGCGATGGTATTTGACGAGTTGGGTGTGAAAACAGGCTGAATGATTGGAAATTGATGTGCAGTCCCCGAACTTCCAAAAGCGATGCTAGAGGGGTATCCAGAGCATCATATTTGATGTTTAAGGCCCCTGCCCAAGCGTCTGTATTTGATTAGTTCAGATGAGAACGTGTTGAGAAAATCCTTTCTGGCAGAAAAGCCCTGAAGGCAAACGTCTCCCAGCAGCCATACATAATGAGCCTGATCTTTGGGGTCCTTGATGAGTGTGAATGTAGTTTCTGTCTCAGTGCAATCCTTTGTGTAAATGTTTGTAAGCCATGTGCATGCTTTGGTCTGTTTATCTACACTTTTGCGTGCGTTTTCTCCCCTTCTGGAGCTTTGTTTTTTTTTCAGCATGTGTGCCTGTGACTGCCTCCTCCGCCTATAAGTGTGTGCGAATGTGTGTATGCTAGAAGGGTACGCTAACCTTTTCAGAGCTACATTGTCTCGGTGGGTTTCTAATTGTCCCTCGTCTTTATAAAGCACTTGACCTTCTCTGCTCTGTCTTAATGATTTGCTGCTACTGCAATGGCCTGCTCATTTAGGAACATCAGCGAGGAGGGCAGATGAGGAGAGGAGGAGGATAGACAGAAAGAGTAAGATGCCGATTTGCCGCTGCTCAAACAGGCAGTTAATTTAGTCACAGAAGTGGGAAGCAGACATCAGACCTGTGGCAATATGAGCAAATATGTTTACAAAACTGTACATGAGCAGGAATGTGATTATGTATCTTGTAGAACCTCGAAGCTTTCAGGAAATGGATATTCCACCCACTCATTGTTTTCTTGACAGAGACCATCAGAAAACACATTGACTCAGGGAAGTCGTTTCATATGGTTGCACTTGACTTTCAGAGAGTCGACCGTGTGCTGGAGGGAATGGGGGATTCGGATATTAAAGAGCCTCTTCTCTGTCAGTCCAAGTTGTGATCAAGTGTTCTTTGATTGCTTTTATGATGTGGAACGCTGTGAAAGTGTCCAGGTCCATTATCAGCTCTGCTTTGTATCAATGTACTGTAAAGCTGTGTTGTCACATCAGGTGTTTCCTCAGATGGCTCACCTGACAGTCAGATCTGATCCTGCAGGTGAAACTATAGGAGCTGCCAAACATAAAACAGGAGCTCAGATTTTACCTCAGTATATGACTCAGCACTGTTTATCACACTTTCCTCAGCAAGGGAAGAACTGAGTGTCTTTGGTGGAAATCCAAACCTGATTTTCAGTGTTACTGTTTTTAAAAATACACTGTATAAATGTACTACTGTTGACGGAGTGAGCTTTTTAACATTTTTGTATGACATAGCAAATGATACAAATGATACAAGGTACACAACAGCATACAAAAAAGCCCAAACTTGACATCACACCATAGATTATATAAATAAGGGACATAGCTACCATGACGTCATCCATTGGTTTGTTGACTTCTGTTTTGAAGCCTTGAGTTTGGCATTTCGGCCATCGCCATCTTGGTTTTTTGGAGCCATGTTTGGGCAAGGGTCATGGGCTATCTTGACTTGGTTTGGTTTGGTTTGGGCCGTCAGCCCAGCCCAACAGGGATTTACATTTCCATTACAACAGAGCTACCTGCATGAAGGTGTGTGTGTCCACAGCAGGGCAGGTAAAAGATGTTTACCTGTTGGAGGTGAGCTGTTTGCAGAGGTGCAGTCAGAGCTTGTTGTCTGCAGCTCTTCATCAACATCTCACTGTGGCTGTTTCTGCTTTCACTCTTCCTCCCTGCCGTATCATTAGACTTGTCTTAACTGAAGAAAAGCCGCAAACAAAGTTCCACTAATTCAATGATAAACACATTTCACTTCCTGTAGATTCTTCATGATAAAAGTCCCCTGTCATTTTGCAGTGTATAAACTTTTATTGTGAAGCAGCAAAATAAGGAAATGTTGAGTTTTCGAGCAGCAACTTCACACAACTTCTAACACGGCTGATAGCAAACACGAAACAGTAAAATAAAGCAGATATCTAAAGTAAAAACAGGACGCAGGAGAGAAACTAAACTCCAAACCATTGAGATTCAGTTAGAAGCTACAGACGTACTGAGAGCTGAACACACAGAGACTTTTAAAAACACCTTACTCTCTGGTCTCCTGCAGACAGAGGTGAGGAGATAAGGAGAGTCTCACAACACACGGTTTGTTTGAGGGAAAGAAGGAAGGGTCATCAGGGGTTGGCTGCGGTCGGCGGACGTCACCACTACTTGCTTGAGGGCAGGCGGCCCGGCTTTTGGACCTACTACGTAGAAGGTCTCAACTGATAATGGATAGCCTGACTTGGCACAGTCAAAAGTGACAGTAGAAAAGGCCCAGTGTTGTCACAACATAAAATTAGAAATTGAAATGTAAATTTTTGACATATCTGTGACATGAATCATACAAATGTAACATATCCATGCTTCACAGAAATGTACAGTGCCAGCTTTTATTCTGGCTATTGGGTTGATTAGATCCCGACCTTTATCACAGCAGTCTATCACCTCACTTTGGACCTTCTCAGAGAAGAATAAGCTAAGTCTCATTAAAAGACATATGATGGAAGGTAGCACCAGCAGTGACAGAAATGAATTCACACAGCTAACCCTGTAACATTTAGATTAGCTGGCTTGTGAATAGTGCTGCCTGTCTCATGGTCAGCTCAGCCCGACACTGTCACCATCATTCTGTTCATATCTGAGATGTCTCCTTTATTAACACTTAACTTTTATCGGTGCATAAAGGTTTGTTAATGCATTTTGTCAGTGGATCTGCATCAATTTAAACTTAAAATATATTTATTAATCATGACATAATTAAATTCATATTGAAACATTTCTTAAGGCACATGGATAAATGAGGCAATCGAAATTAGCACCATCAACCGGGACGAGGGGGCGTACACCCTCTCACACACCTGGGATTCCCTCCTCTAGAGACCATCCAGCGGCGGGGGGTGTGGCCGGCCCAACAGATTCTGATAGGTCTGTTGGCCGGCCAGCTGATAAATGACACGTCAGCAACACGTCGGATGACACTTCTGAGGAAGACTGGAATCACAGTCGAAACTGTCAAGCAGGTAAAAGAAACATCTTCTACATTTTTTGTCTGAAGATAAGAAAATACTAAAAAGATTACAAAATGAACCTAATCAATCTATTTCTGAGGACACATTAAGCCTGTTACACTCTGTCTATTTTCAAATACACTTCCATTTTTACAGAAAATGTACGGTTTGCATACAGTCTTTTCCAAAATAAAAGCACTGTCAGTACAACACAGCAAATTGGGTTGGGTTTAGGAAAAAAGAATCGGGTTTGGCTTTGCAATCTCACAGGAAGTGAACACCGGCGTCCTAGGTGAAAGTCTGTGTTTTTTTGACCCATCCACCACCCCTTCCGCCGACCCTACTTGAACTTCTGCCGCCTTAACTTTTGATGTTGTCCCACTGGGTTTCCAGCTGACACTGCCGGGCGACGTTGAACAATATCAGCAACCGGCTGAATATCATGCTGATGTGAATGGACAGTTTTTTTCGTTGGTGTCTGACACTGGATTTCAATGACTTAGGAGAGACTTCGGTCCATGATGTGTTTGGCTCAATGTAACCATCTGCTTTTGTTGATGACCCAGTGTTGGCTGCAGCATCCCAGAACGTCAACAGCAGGAGGATACCTAGCGTGTATTATGTAAACGTGAAAGTCCACTGACAGAGCGGCAATATGTGATGACTTTTGATGGGAACGTGTTGGGTCTGAACATCGTGTGCTCGCAGACAGTACCTGTTAGCATCATGTGTAATCATGCTGATAGTGTTCTACCAGTGGTGTTGGCAGGGTTCAGGCCCTCACTTGTAACAAAAAGATAAAGATAGAGGGAAGCATTAATGATCCATATTCAGCGGCTGCTCATGGGTGATAATCACAACTACTGGCACTGGCATACTTAATATTCAGCTTCTCACAGAAGGAACCGACTTTAAGGATCTATTAAAGCATCAGCTGAATATAAATCAGGGATGGTTGTTTTGATCCAAAGGACCTCATTGTACCTTCGGTGGAATGTTTTTTTGTGTCGACCACGTCAGGGGATTGAACCCCTAACCCTGCTTACGCTTGCATTGCAGGTCTTTTACTCAGGTGGCTTCACATCACACACAAATCCTCCAACAACCACGCCTCGCTCTAAGGTATGTAGATATTTAAACTGATAAACAGAGACGGTCTTCAACACCCAAAACTCTCACACAACTACATGCAAAACAACAAGGAAGTAATTAAAATAAATGGAGTTTTTATGCTAAATTACAGGAGGGGACACAAAAGGAGAAAGAAGAGTAACACTCTGCATATTCAATCAAGGCTCACAGGTATTGGTGTGCTCATTGAAATTCAGCCTTTGACACAAGAAACAGACATGTGCGACCTGATGAAGGATCCAAGCATCTGATGAATATAAAATGAGTAATAATTTGTAGAATATGATGGATGCTTTGATCCAAAGTGCCCTTAAACATAAGTGGTAGCTGCCCCTGCAATACTCTTAGGGTAAAACAGTTGCAAGGGCAGCCCTGACCTCAACCTCTGAGATTAAACTGAATCAGCGTCTAGCAGCGAGGGGCTCACTGTGGGAAATTGGAGCGAGGCTGAGAGGGGAAATATATATTCATTTGTGTGTTCGGGATAAAGAGATCATCCAGAGTGTGGAAGGGATTTAAGGAACATTTGGTTTGACAGACTCTGTGCATGCACAAACAGAGAGACACACGCCTGGCCTTTGTTAGGGATGTTCAGCAGTCATTATCATGGAGTAATGATATGCACACATCTGGCTGAGCACTTTAAAGCAGCGTCCCATCACTGCTGTTATCAACAGCTCTACACACCTGGCCAGAGCGTCTCATTACATCACCCACCCCCACCAGCCACCTGCATTAGCATAGCATCATTTATCATAAGAGATTTTACATCTATCATGAGATTTTACATTTACACTGTAGTGAAGATAATTATATTAAGTGCTTCACTTCAGTGTTCTAGTAATGTTTTTAATTTCATATTTCTTCTTCAAACATATTCACTTATTGTACAATTACTTCCTGTCTTATTTTATGTAAAATGGATTAATCAAGTGTTGTTTATTAAGATTTTAAAAATGAAAGACTTGTATATTTAAATGAGCTCAATGCAATTCTTAAAGCTTATGAGTAATCTGCACTAGAGCCTAACTGAGCAACCCGGTCTAACTCTGAAGTTATTAACCCTATGGGCCCTAGGCGTTTTTGGGGTATTTTTACTGCCTTTACTTTTAAGCTCATATCACAGTCATTATAAAGGCTACATACACATGCTCATTTCATGTCCTACTATGTGCCTGTATTTTATATTAATTTTTATATCAATGAAAAAAACAAATCCGTGTGACTAAATTCTTACATTTTTACATGTATCTCACCATAGCAAGTTGGAAAATGACATATTCTGCCATATATGAAGAGGGGAGACTCTCTGGAATCTGACAATATAAGAACCATGATGCTGGGACATTCT
>NC_065524.1:38522030-38559667 GCF_006386435.1 Epinephelus moara | reverse complement strand
CACACGCAAGCCTAAGACGTGGTAAGATACGATATTCCTCACTATATGAAGTGACTGATAACAAGATCTGTATAATGGATTGTAAAGAAATTCGTCAGGTTTTTATTTTGTAGACAATTAATCTGTATTTATAGCATGATGGGATGACAGCACAATGATGTGTGTGGTATCCCTGGAAAGCTCTGCTTTCATGTGATATGCGTGGCATTTCTGTGCGAGCCTGCGTCGCGAGTAATCCATCCAAGAGTAATGTGTGTGCAAAGCTGTATGAACGCTCTGTTATACATCATTGTAATGTGTGTGCAAAGCTGTATGAACGCTCTGTTATACATCATTTTAGTGTAACTTTATTTATTTTTTTTCGCTGTGAAAACATCGGACTACCAACAGTGCTTGGCCTTTTCGGAAAGCTACAGTTCCTCTGTTTCACGTGATATGCGTGGCTTCTCGCTATGACGCACGGTCGCAGAGAAAATCAATAGAGAAGAACAGGTGTGAATTTGGACGCACTATGCGTCGTTCGGGTGTAAATAAGAGGTGTTTTAATGGACTGAATCAAGGGGGAAAGAGGGACAATGAAGGGGAGACTGTGACAGTGAAGGAAAGTGACAGAACAATGGAGCAATACAGTTGAGACCACTGAAACTAATCTGATACTACTGAGACTAGTGGCATAACAGAAGAAAGAGAAGGAGGAGAAGTCGTGCAAGGAAACATGTCATGTCTTATCTTGTAATAAATGTTTTAATATAGAAATAAATAAATAAAAATCAAATCAGACTCAGGGCCAAAACAGCTGCTGTGCGTCAGGCTTGAGTCGGGCTTTGCCACAGACTATGTGGGTTCATGTTGGTTCAGCTCTCGTCTGCACGCAGTCCTCATCATGGAGGTGGATGAGCCTGTGGCGAGCAACTAATACTGCTAACTCCAGAAACAGCGTCAAGCAAAGGCGACATTGCTGATAGAGCTGATGATGTTAACCAAGGGGGGAACCAGAGGGTGGGCACTACGCCTCCCTGACAACACCATCCCCACTGCAGCCGTAACCGCCATATATGAGCAGTGCAAAGCAGCAGCTTTATGCTAGTCAGTGGGATAGGCATACAAAGACTCACGTGCACGAACCACAACAAACCACAGAGAAGCTCAGATTACAACACGCAGCAAGTGTGACTTCAGTCTTGACTCAGAATGCCATTACTCTGCTGTATCTTGACACAGCAAATAGTGGTCTGCTGCTGTATTAATGCTCTGAATGTCACACAAAGAGCCTTCAGTGGGGAGTACACCAGTTCGGCCCTGTGTCCACCGAAGTGTTTTTGAAAGTGTGTGAGGGCGCTTTGGTGGTGCCATGTTTTCTCAGCTGAGGCACATTTGGTTGCTACGAAATAGAATATCCACAACCGTCAACATGTCGGCTCAGGGTAGAGTACTTGCTCTGGATGAGGGGAGGGCTGAAGCATGTAGGCAGAGGCCAGGGTCTCAGTGTGCTGGTGGCCAGCAGCAGTGCTCGGTCTAACCAGCAAGAGAAAGATGCTGATCCAGCCGGCTGGCAGGGAGATGGGGCGATCCAGGATCAGACCCCTGGTGCTGGGGGTGGCTTTGGCGTAAATAACATACATTGCTCTCTCAGTCAGATGGCTCACATGTTGTAACTGTTGTTACCTTGATATTGTGTGTCCATGAGTCTGAGGGGACGAGCTTCTGAAAGAGCAGTGTATTCATTTGGGTTTTGAGTTTTTTAATCAACAGTCTTTCTCCCAAATCATCGACTCTACCTTTAAACTGACAACGTGACGAGCTGCAACATCACTGTGTGCCACTGTTTTCATAGGAAGAGAGAAGAGTCGCAACACGGTGGTGAGTGCAGCACGCACACCTGTGAAATTTGTCAGCAAAGTTGTGTGATCAGAATAGCCGCTACCAGTTCATGGCCAACGCGTCAGGTAACGAACAGATGGAGTATTGTGTCCAAAAATATTTCCTTTCCAACCTTCAGAAGCCGAGCGACTGCTGGGACACTGCCTGTTAACAACAACGTGGACTGACTTTGGGTTAATCATGTGCCAAGACTGAAGCTGTCGCAGCCAACAACTTCCAGTTCTTGGCATTGATGCTCAGATTTTTTTTTTTCTTAATACAGTCACTATAAATACCTGCGGGACTCATTTGGTGAGGACGTGCCACGACTTCATTTGCATAAATGTCTCACTGAATAAATGAGGAACCCAGCGGCTGGGGCTCGTGTAGCCGAGGAGCAGATGAAAACTGTGATTGGCTCATGTGGTACAGTCTGAGAGAATCCTTGTCTGTGGAGCTTTTCTGTGGAAAGACACAATAAGCTAATGTGTCCTGTCTAAACTCAAGCCAGCCACTCATCCAGTCAACAGTTTGTCAAGTGGCCACTTAGATTGTGTGTTCTGAAGTGGCCACTCAACTGCTTCTGTGTTTCAGCTGAAATTAGAAATTAACAGTGTGAACACAGAACCACACACTGATTTCATTTAGCAGGGGTTTTCAAACAGAAGTGCATGTGGCGTTGCTAGGATACAGTGTTGAGATGTGCCGACCAGCAGGTATTGACACCTGATGCAGGTTGTAGCAGAAAATGTCAGAGAGACTCACATGAGATGATTGATTCAGATCAGTTTGGAGACTCACTCTGATGCTGGGCTCCAAATTAAATCATCAGTGGGTGGGAGGGAAGTTATTACTAAAACTTGCTGCCTCAGTTTTTAGGTCCCTTTAATAAAAGCTATGCATTGACAGTAGGAATTACATTTCCCAGAAAAACAAATATTGACTTGATTACGAGTCCTGAACTGTATGAAGCTGCCATTTGGATGTCTGGGGCCGGTTGCAAAAATCCTTTCAATCTGAGTTAAGGTTTCGTTTAAATAAAATTGGCAGCACAAAACATCCTTATGTCTTCTCCTTAAGATTTCCTCTCTCCGTATCTTGGTCTCATACTTAGCACCAAAGTAAGGACAAAAACACAAGGTACCTCTGACTGCATCTTGACCGCAACATGGCTGAGTTCATGGTGATGAATTAGGAAAATGAAGACTGTGTTCCATGACCAGGAGAACCTGACAGACACCCTGAATGATGAGCGATTGACGTTGCACTATAAATTTGACTGGATGATTTGTCTCAGTGCCTGGAGTTGGATCAGCTGTGCTCTTCCAGCCTCGTTACAGTGAATAATTGCTCTGCAGTATTATGCAACTGGATCTTTCCAATCAGTTATTGGCAAGGTGCTTCAAGTACACAAGTCAACGGTGTGCCACGTCATTCACAAGGTTTCGAACGCCCTCACCCATCTGCTGAACGCCGTGGTGAAGCTCCCATCCAAACGTTGCAATTTCCTCCCACGTTCGTTGCATCATCTTTGCTGTTATTTTTAGATCAAATGCACTTTTCAGTTTTCTCTTTCTTTTATTGAATTACTCTACGAGTCTGATTTTTTTCTTCCTCCAACCAATTTGGTTTTTGGGTCTTTTTATCTCCTGACATTTTGTTTACGATCAGGCCGACTTGTGAGACCATACTTAGCTGTGATGTAGGCTATCATAAGCGCACATTCAAGCAAGCGGTCTCCATGGAAACAGTAGGATTTTACTGATGTAAAATCTCTTTCAGTGCAGTAAATGTCGCATTATCTTCCCCTTGACTTCCCTTTTTTTTTTTACAAAAAACTGTGCAACACCCTGTAATTTGTATTGAAAATAAGTCTGAAACAAATTCAGTTTGAACCCTGTGAGGATGTCGCTTGGACATCAGTAGTGAACGTTTAAGAGATGTTTTAAAAAAGTGCTCTTTTTAATGTTCACTTTTGAACGTTCGACAAAGACGATCTTTACTCAGTGGTTAGACATAGCAGGGATGTTTGCATCGGCCATGAACAATGTCATGCCGGGGGGTCACTGTGGTGAAGAACAAAATATATCTATGATTTGTAATTTCCCAAATCACAAATCAGGTAACCGTAGCATTTTCAAAAATACATTTTTTTGTTGTTCCTGTTTTTTTGAATTTCAGTCATTTTGATTAGAATGGTAAAGTACTCCGGCCTCATGATGCAATCAGTGAGATCGTTGTTCATGTATGAAACTTCAGATCAGAGCTGTTTGATATCAGGCTTGTTGTTTTGAGGAATATTTTCAAAGGCTTGATCGATAAACTTGTACTTTTCCAAACCTGTATTTGTTTACCTTTTTCAGATCCATAAAAACTCTGAAAAGCCAAACAAGCCGCTCCATACGCAACATCCCAGAAACACACAGAGGCAGGCTGGACTCTTTATAATCCCTTTCAAACCCAGCAGATCTGTAGACGATGTCGCTCCTCTGTAGATGAAAACATATCTGCATATTTACAAAACTGTGCTGTGTTTGAGTGGACTTATTGTGTGTGTGTGTGTGTGTGTAGTATTTTGTTTCTGTTGGGTCAAGCATCACTCTGATATTGGCACTGTTGTTGTGTTCAGGTGCCCAGTTGCCTTGACGACGGCGAGCTTTAGATCTCCTGCCTACAGCACATTTCTCTTTATGGCAAATATCTCATTTAAATACACACAGAGGTGACAAGCTCTTCATTCAAGCTAAAACCTGAGTGTGGATTACAGAGTGTGTCTCAGCTGCACACGGTGTCTTGTTAGAATTGGAAAGGTGAGAGATGCACCATAACAAAAGGAATCCACACTGTTTGGTCAGTAAATTATAACAGTGAGTCACAATAGACAAATTAACCCTTTGAACTCTGCCGTAGAAACAGTCTGCCAGTGCATATGTTGGTATTTGTGCTTATTGTGATGTCATTTCTTGAAATACCTTCAAATGCCTCATATCCCTAAAATCTGTACAACCTAAAAGCTAAAAAGTATTAGACGTCAATGAATCATAATAATTGAGGAAGTATTCACCGTCATTTGGACCACTTGCAGCATAACATAATGACATCATCGCACAAGGACAACGTGATGGTGGAAAGACAAAAGTCTTAGCTTTCTGTTGCAAACACAATAAATGCTCCAGTCTGCGTTATTTTAGGTCGCCTCATTAGTTTGTTCAGAAAAACAACATCCACCCTCAGCAGCCTGCCAGAGCTCCAAAATGAATTCTGGAAATATCTGGTCACATGACGCAACGTGCCAAAAAATTCTCCCCTATTATTTTCAATTTATAACCTAGGCCTGGGCGATATGGCCTAAAAAAAAATCTCTGATTTTTTTCACAACAAAACCGATTCACAATTTAAATTGATTTTTTCCCCCTACTTTAAATCAATATGCAGATGACAAAGAAATTGTTCAAAACACGTTTAAATAGTTAGCACGTACCTGGGGTCCAAAACCTTCGGCATATGAATAAACCCCAGCTTTTCCACGGTATATATGGGCACCATATCTCTTGCAATATACATCACGACTGCATCCATGATCGCTTTCCACCAGGCCCCTTTCTCATCATACAGCAGTGTTTCCCCTACCATTATATTGTAATAAATTCCAGCACTTGAATAGGGATATTTTCGTAGGGAGCAACACCTCTCCCACTCGGCAGCATGCCTCTGTTTGAGGTGCTGCAGTAAATTGGTAGTACTGCTACCTTTGGTAGCAACAGCCTTCCAACACACTTTGCAGCAGGGTGCTGTTTGTTCTGTGTCTGACGCCACAAAACCAAACCAATTCCAAATAACTGCAGAACTCGTGCCCTTTCTTTGGGGGGTGAGCCCACTCTGAACTACGGGAGCCCAGCAGGGAGCGTCGGTTGCAGATGTTAAAGAGAAAATATTTTCTTTAAAACAAATTGACCTCAACTACAAATTCGAATTAATCAAAAAAATCAATTTATAGCCCAGCCCCAGTACAACCCCACACCGGACGAGCCGCCCTGTGGCACTTAGGCCACTGTCCCATTTCCTGCCTTGCTACCTCCTGAATTAAATGAATTTCCCCCAACTTGCTCTCTGCTTGAACACACCAGCTCCCGTAGCAGCTCTTTTTCTCTGCTCCTATGGCAGCTCGACTCCTCTCCTCACCATGGATGCATAAAGAGAACGTGTGCAGACTAGATGAGATGAGACTCACTGTTGAGGTCAGGAAATATCGTGAGCTAAATGACCCACAATCCTCTTGTTATTAAGACAATGGCCAAAAAAATATTGCCTGGTGAGTTATAGCTCTGGAGATCGGCTCTTGAGATGAGAAGTTTAATTAGTGGCTGTTCACACATGATTTTAAGCTGAGGCAGAGGTGGAGGAAGTTCAGATCTTTGAGTAAAAGTAGTAATAACTTTGCGTGGTTGTCTGTTGACGAGCTGCATTGCGACGTGTCCAGTGTGTGCTCAGGGTGGCACATGATGCCGGGTGGCGGCGCCAGTGTGTTTCAGCTTTAAGAGTCAGATTATCAGTTACTTTAAACATATTTTGTCACAAAAGGCATCTGTAAATATTCTTTAAATATTATTCTTAAAACAAGGACACTTTTTTTTTACTTAATTCAGTATTTTTTCTTCAGTTTCTGCTGTGTGTTTCTGATTGGTGGAAAGCTCGTTTGTGAGCAAAAGTTTTCAGATACAGTACTCGTCTGACCTACAGCAACATTCTGGTAAACTGAAGGCGCCTCCTCTCTAACCAGATGATCATTGCAGCAGGGACTCTGTCATTCTGCTGTCCTTGCCACTGAAAAAAGGCTCTGAAAACGAAGACAGACGGGTGAGGAGGGAGCTGGACTGATATATTGGGACTCTCCAGTGCACCCACAGGGACCATTAGGAGCACATCAGCCCTACAGAGTACAGCCTCACCGCCTAATAGGCTGTTTTCACACTCACATTATGGAATAATAGGCGTAGTTGTAGCAGGACATCAGCAGTATTTTTACAGGAGTTGCTTGCAGCAATTCTTCAGTGCCCAACAACAGGGAAAACTGGCCCTTAAGCAAGGCACTTATACCAACTGTAAATTAGAGTTCACTCAATATTTTGACCTCGCAGTGGAATGAAATCAGTTGGGTGTCCATTAAAGAAAAGGTCTGGTGTCTTTCAAGGACGTGATCCCAGACCAGCAGACTCAAACGAACTATAATAAACATGTAAACAGCTTCACTTTAAATGCAGATCTTCCCTTCAATTGTAAAACAGCAGATTATTGTTCACCTTATTGATGTCATATACTGACAAATATCAGAATCTAAATTTCAACACTCTGCCTGACACTATTGTCTTTGCGGTACTTACTTATCTCATTAAAAGACTCATTATTGATTGTCCCTGAGTTTACATCCTTCTTAGCAATTATCGATGAGAGCTCAGACTGTGTTTCCAGCTATTGATTTAATAAAGGACCACATGAAGGTGAACGGCCATATTCTGTATCACCAGTCACCACTGACAGCATATGAACGCTACATTACAGGATTGAAGCCTGCCAGTAATCTCATAATGGCATAAATCAATGCAGCTATCAGATTTGTGCTTCTTCATCACAGAGTTGCTCAAACCGGTTGCTGTGATGGATGTCACCAGCCGGGAGACGCACCGAGCACGCCCAAACCTGATTATGGTTCTGAGTGAGTGGGTGCGTTGCAGTAATGAGGTTAAGCTCCTGTATGTGTGTGTGTGTGTGTGTGGTTTTGCATGTGGTATGCACATAAAAGTTTCAGTATGTGTGTGACTGATCCGTGCAGTGTGTGTTCTTTGTGTGTGGATGCTGTAAGGATGCTGAAACTTTGTGTGTAGGTGTCACAAACTGTATGTGTTTGTAACACAGTTGTGTTGCTGTATGAGTGGGATAATCCACTTGTTGAAGGACCATACCAGTGTTCTTCACATTACAGCTGAAACCTGAAATGTGTGCAGTAAAATGTCACTTTTGTTTTTCCTGCCTTGCGACGCAGCAGCCTGATTACTGGGAGACAATGTTGGCACGGTACGTTTCTGAAACCTTTCTAAAGTGATGTAGTTTATGAGCCGACTTTGTCATTAGGAAGGAGAGAGGATGGTGGATGTTGTGTCACCTACATGTAGGTAAGACGCCTGCTAAGCTCCACTGCAGACCACTGTTTGTGACCAGCAAAACCAGCTATGATTTAGCGAGTCATTGTATCTCCAGCTGCTTTCAGGCAGTGTTAATTTCATTGATGAAAACTAGACGAATAAAAACCAAGACAAAACCTATGTTCACTTATGACAAGACGATACCTGACGAAAATGTTCGTGGTGGACTATCGAACATTGAAAGCCAAGAACAGCTGTGTTTGCAGTTACCTTCAATTGCCCCATGAGCGAAAGGCTGGTTAACTCCAGTAAATAGTCAGTGCCGGGATGTTTCCAAGCAGCTGAATGGCAGCAGAGCAGGCAGCCACCGGCCGCTGGACTTCAAAGCTGATCCCCGCAGGACTCCACTCAGCGCCGACTCAAGCAGGTTGATGGTTTGATGCTGTTTGACAGACAGGTAGGAGGCTCAGTTATCTGTGAGTGGAGCTGTGCTGTAAGTACAGCAACACTGTCACGGCTGCGTGTGTTGTGTGCTGCTGTCGTCCCTTTTCCCTCCCTTGTAGATCTGCCTAGGTGTGCTGCATTACTTAATGAGGTGCATTGCACATAGCATGATGAAGAGGTGCTCAAGAGGCCTCTAGTGTGGGGACTGCTGGTCCTGCTGCCTCTCAGCCTGGGATTTTATTGTCTTGTTTGCTTGTTGTATTTGTAATAAATCACATGGATTTGAGTGGTTTTAAAATGTCGTTATTTTGGGTCAGTGGTGGAGTTCTGTCCGTAACATAGGGCCGCCTAAGGGTGGTGCATAACACATGGGGGCTCGTGCAGAATCGACCATCCATGAGATGAAGTTAATGTATGTTTTTGTGTGTGTCTTGTGGCCTTTGTTCGAGTGTAGAGGTCGTTTCTTTTGTTGAATTATTTGTGGTTGTTCCTCTGAGTTTAGCTGATATTTCAGTTTTGAGCTCCCTGACTCGGTAGTCACTGAGCAGGTAAAGATCTCGCCACTTTGTTATTTTGCCTTTTTTATTTTTGATGGCAATTCTGAGTGGGGGTATGCCTCATTGTATTACAGTTGGCTACTTCTCACTCTGACGTAATCACATATCGATGTTTGGTCATGACTTTCCACGTCGAGGTACGACATGCTCAGGGTCTTGGGTGTCTTGGTTGTTGATGTACTGTAAGGTGGTGGAAATCCAAGTAGGGCAGGTGGGAGGGGTGGTGAATGGGTCCAGATATGACGTCCAAGGTACCCTGGGTGTGTTGGTTGTTGATGTTCTGGGACACCGTGTCAACTTCAGCCTGTTACATGCATTGTCTGTTTTCAAAATACACTTCTGTTTTCACAGGAAATGTACAGTTTGCATACAGTCTTTCAAAATAAAAGCACTACGTTGACTGCATACTGAGCTGTTTTTTGTTTGTTTTTTTCTTCAACAACACATGCACATGGTTGGGTTTTGGGAAAAAGAACAGTGTTTGGCTTTAAAATTTCCCGGGAAGCGAACACTGGCCTCCCGTGTGAAAGTCATTGGTTGTCTAATTGGGGGACCTCTAGAGCTGCTAATAAAGGCCTGGTGTGTATCAATACACTGATCAGAAGAATATAGTGATGTTGCCCATCAAATTTAACAGCAGAACCTCAGCTACAAGGCTGTAAAAAAAACTTTTTACATGCCCCAAACTCAGTTTTAACATCATCTAAATAAACAACAACAACTAACTCCAACAACTCCATACAGCACCGATATCCCGACCCACTCGAAATATTTTGGGCTCTAACTCGACCACGTTATTCAAAACACACACCATGCATCTCAAATGAAAGCTGAGACTCCACTCTTTCCACATGTATACTCCAAATCACTCTTCCTTTAACCATCACAGAGCTACAGCACAAAGAACAACAACAACAGAAATCTCTTTGCCAAAATATATTTGTAATATGGCTCTTACCTTACTAATTTCGCCGTAAAATGTTTCACGCTCTGTTCACGTACTACTGGAAGTTGTCTGTCATTCAAATGAATCCGGGCGAAAAAAAAGGTTCCAGGGGAACATAAACAATGACCACTCACAGCAGCCGACATCTCCCCACAACACGTTCTGCTGACTCTGATTGGCTTACAGTGCTGTCAATCACGTTTTGGTGGGTGTAGCGTCATTCTGTTGGCTCTAACGAATCAAACGAGGTGTCATTCACTCAAATCGGCCAAGCTGTCACAGAGATACGGGCCTCCAAAGCTCAGAATAGAAACTCAGGTTCAAATGTAGTAGGTGCATATTGGTCAGTTTGGAGTGGGAAATAGAGGAAAAACGAAACGGACAGTTGTATGTGTATACCCTAAACATCAGTAGGGATTTACAGAAACAAAACATGAAAGATATAGGATTGTACATGACAAAAATCACATGCAAACATGGTACAATTATGGAGAGCTCGCCTGAATTTTCTGTACTAAAACCTCTCTAATATTGTTCTGCTTCACTTTATCAGAATCAACCTTTGCAGAGTTAATGTTCACATATTGTACTATGATGTGATCGAGGTTTGGAGCTGCTGCTGCATCATTCCAAATGGATACTCATCCTGAAAATGCTTTTTTTTTTAGGCGAACCTCAAAATATTTCATTTGTGCTGTGTGCCATCTTCATTTACTCCTCACATATAACACATATACTGATATTTACACATCTTAACAAATCTCACAAGTGTTCCCTTTACCATGACACCAAAAGTATTCAAATAGATCTTGTGGTTGCAGAGATATATTCATGTCATTATGGATATGCAATTTTCGAGCAGAGGCCTATAAAATAGGGTTAGGTATCATCAGGTTCAGAATATTGACTTTAATCAGAATACGGTGTGCATGTAAACGTAGTCAGTGTCTGACGCCGGAAGTCACCGACCATGCGCCAGATTTCGGTTGTCTTCGGTGAGATGGTGCCTGGTGCCTGCAACAAGTTTGTTTATAAAAATACAGCAGCAATGTGATGACACACACATTTCATCCACCAGACCTGTAACTTTATACAACACTATGAAGTATAAAGTGTTTACACTATAGTGTTAAAATGATGTTTTTATAACACCTGGTTTTAGAAGATGCTGCAGCCCCCTCAGCACACCTGCCTAACAGCTTTCAGAGTAGTTTGCTACAATGTACAGTACAAACCTTGCTTGCTGAAAACTTACAGGAAAGTTGCTCAGGTGTAAGAAACTGGTTGTTATGGAAACAAAGGAAAAGGCTTGATTTCAAAGCCCCATTCTTCAGTGTTTGTGTTACCCACAGTGTAGAAACATGGTGAAGTCTTACAAATATCCATTTTTCTCCCTGTTCAGCTGCCAACGCGTGGACAGTCAACAGGCTTGTCAGCCAAGAATATGTTGGCATTGACCATCAGCAGGCAGTCGGCTTTCTGCATTTCTTTGTTTACTGCATTAAAAAAGCAGCAACTGCCAAAAGCACAAGTTAAATTCTGTTTTCTGTTTGTATTCTATTAATGCTACCCAATCAACACATGCAATTAACTCTTTAAAATTATGTTTAATTATGATAAGCAGCGATAATGCAGTGGGAGTCACAATGGATGACGAAGAAACCACCGAACAGATGGAAATGAGTGCTGCTCACATTTGGCACCAACGGATCAAACCATCAACTTGCAGGGTGTAGCAGCAAAAAAAAAGAGAATATCATCACGCCTTGTGTTGCACCCATGCGCTGTCTGCTTCCCTTCCCTCACTGGCTCTCAGATTTTTGTTCTTTACTGTCTGTCTGTCTCCCTCCCCAGTGGGATCCCCCCATGCTGGGGTGGTCCTGTGTTTAATCTCCTGCTTTTCTTTGAAGTCTGCCCAACTTTCTCCTCTGTTCCCCTCCTCACTTTTCTCCCCTCCATATTTCCTCCACTTCCCATCATCTCACTCTTCACCTGTCTTTTCTTCTCTGCCTCTCATCCTCCACCCTCTTCTCCTTTTCCCCCCTTTCCCTCAGCTCTTATCACCTCTCAGACTGCCTTCTCATGCCTTCCTTTCTACTTCTCCTCTCATCTCCTCACCGCATGTAGCCGCCCAGCTTGCTGCTATGCTGTGTGCCCATGCATCACCGTGACCACCCTGCCTGCACCCGCTGTTAAACTATTCCTGGGAGAGCTCACCTGCGAGTGGAGGGCTCCTTTGAGAAGAAAGGAGGAGAGTGCAGAGAGAGTAATGGAAAAACAAGTTCCACCCCCCTTAACAGCTGGAGGTGACCAGATACTGTGTGTTTTTGAAAATGTAGCGTGCAGAAGCATCCAGTGCATATTCTATTGAGTCCAAATGTATATAAATTCTCTTTTGTGGACTGTACATTGTAGCTTGTGAGTAATTGTATCACACTGAGAGCAGAATTACAAAAGGAGTCAAGGGCAGAGATGCAGTGGGAGCACAGGAGAGAGATGATTAATAGAAAAGTTCTGCAGGTAAGTTGGTTGCTGGGTGTAAATAAGAGTAAGTTCTTGGCCAAACTTCAGTGGGACGATGGTGTCCATTTGAAAAGTGTTGATGAGGGATGTTAAAATAAACAATATTTAATATATTATATTGTGCTTAAAGCCCCCCCTCCATTCAGTGTTACTTCCTGTTTAACATTCTGCAATCACAACCAATTAATTACTCCCACACTGCCATGGTTTGTTTATTACCAACCAAACCAAGTTCTGCCACTGATGCGGAGCCATCTTGAGGCACGCCAGACTCAAACAGAGTTGATAGTGCAACCTATCATCAAGGCCACACAAAGGACACTGACTCAGCAACACTGACTCAGCATTTCAGATTACAAATCCACAAAAACAAATGTGTACTGGAACATGTGCAATGGTGAAATCAAATAACCACCACTGAGCTCAAGCTCCCCAGCCCTCTCTAACTGCTCACACTTACCAGGTAATTAATCTCAACCCTCGTCTTCGGACAGATACTCGTGGTGGGTACTTATGCACTGATTCCACAGGAACCCAAAAGGCAACCAGAAAGCGGCGACCCTCAGGAAACCGGGGAACTGGTCCCAAGACATGGTCTTCATCCGCATTCTCAGCCACACTAAGTGAAAACAACAAACTGGTCGATCCCTTTAAACTTATGTGGCTACATCCACCAGTTACATGGACCAGTATTATTTTTTTCTTATTTAAATCCCAAACAAATGGGTTTGCAACAGAAAGAAGTGGGGACGCAAGTTGCTCCCTTCTAACATCCACAAAAAATAACTACACAAAAATAACCAAACAAACAAATTATTGTGTGGTACTCCCGAAAGTCTCAGTCACAATGCTAAATCTGGAAACAATCTGCACTCTGTACAAACCACAGGAGTCACAAACCAGATCATATATGACAAGCAGGGAGTCCACACAAAAGCTTCAGTTAAAACAACTAGAATTTATCAAACTAAGACTTACTTAAATAAACAATGGTGTGTGTAGGTCAGCCAAGTCAGTAATGAAAGCCATGCATCGATGTGTGTCAGGTGTGCTACGGAGGTGTTGAAGGTGCAAAACCAAAAGGCAGTGATGCAGGGTGGATGTCTGCTGCAGGAAGGGAGGGAGCATGAAAATATGAAGCAGCTTTTATAGCCTGGGAGGCCCAGGTGAGCTTCATCAAGGCAACGACCCTCCCATGACAGCTATCTGCCTGATGAGGTTTGCTGGAAGAACCTCCAAGACAGCGGGAGGGATGTCACGGGTGCACCTGTTAAACTGCTCCTTAACACAAAGCCAATCACGTGGCAGCAACTCACTGCATGTAGACATGGTGAGGACGAGCTGCTGAAGTTCAAACGGAGCATCAGAATGATGAAGAAAGGTGATTGAAGTGACTTTGAACGTGGCATGGTTGTTGGTGCCAGAGGTCAGAGGAGAATGGCCAGACTGGTTCAAGTTGATAGAAAGGCAACAGGAAGTCAAATAAGCACTGTTTCCAACCAAGGTGAATGATTCAGCTCATAAGCAGCAAATGGATCCCGATGGATGTGAGTTCTTGTATGTACATATGTTACATACTGTTCCATAAAGAGCCTGTGGCCCCATCCCAGCAGAACCACTGTGTCCACGGAGCCTAACAAGCAGAGCAGCAGTGCTCCGGATGCTGAGGCAGCATCTCTACATGTTATTCTCAGCCTCTCTAACACATGGTGCTGTCTGACTAATGCTGGATTTTGCTGTGAGCCAAATGAGCTGAGTCCAATGAATTAAAATTAGAAGTGTCTGCTCACAGCTACAAGATGTATAGCATGCAAAGATTGCATACTTACTGCTGCATGTAAGTGCACGTGTTATAAGCAGTCACCTGGCAGGTTTTTAAGCACATATTTATGGCTACAGACTGGTGTATAGGCCACCTGCTCCCGAGGTACCTGCCTCTGCAGCACTTTGTTGGTGTTGTTGTTATTTGTTTCTCTAAACATTCAAATGTAAATGAAATCAGTATAAGTGCTCCAATAAAAGTATGTGTTTTAAGAGACTATTTAAAGATGAAGTACACTCAAGTCAGACTTAAATGTCTGAAATCGAAAGGAAAGAAATCGCCAAAACACAAAATACTAAATTTGCTACTTAGATTTCTCCCTTGATAGTGTGAACACTGAAATGCAGCCTGTCAATACCTTCAGCTGTCTCAGTCTTTCATGTGACCCTCACTTTGCAGGACGTCACGGCCTCTCAAGGGTCACCTGCTGAGCAATGAACCTCCTGAATTCACTAATCCACCTCCAGTTTGTAAAGAGTGCTGTGAAGATCAAAACACTCTCACTCCGACCTTGTCACATATCAACATTTGGTCATGGACTTTCAACGTCCAGATATGACGTCCAAGGTACCCTGGGTGCTTTAATAGTTGTAGTTCTGGGACACCGTGTCAACTTCAGCCTGTTACATGCATTGTCTGTTTTCAAAATACACTTCTGTTTTCACAGGAAATGTACAGTTTGCATACAGTCTCTTTCAAAATAAATGTGCTACGTTGGTACAACACTGCAAATTGACTTTTTTTCCTTTTTTTTTCTCCAACAACAAATGTACTTGGATACGTTTTGCCAACACGTGCACGTGGTTGGGTTTAGGCAACAAAAGCACGCAGGGTTTAGGGTTATAAGAATAGGGTTTGGCCTTACAATTTTAGGTGGAGTGAACTCCAGCTTCGCCCTACTTAAGGGGCTCCACCACCTCTCCCACCCACCCTACTCAAACTTCCATCGCTTTAACTGTCATTCTTGTCCTGTCTCATTTCCCCCTGACACAGCTGGGCACTGTTAAACTATAATGGCGACTGGTAGCATACCATGGCGACATGAAAGGATGTCTTTTTTGTGGGAGTTTGATGCCGGAGGTCACTGACAAAGCACCGGATTTTGTTGACCTTTGACCTCTTGGATATAGAATGTCATCACTTTATCCTTATTTTGGTCATAATTAGTATAATAATCCTTGAGTTATGGCCCAAAATAGGTTTTGTGAGATCACAGTGACCTTGATATTTGACCTTTGACCACCAAATTCTACTCAGTTTATCTTAGAGTCCAAGTGGGTGTTTGTGCCAAATTTAAAACAAATTCTCTGAGGGCTGTCTTGAGATATTGCATGCATAAGAACGAGACAAACACAAGGTCACAGTGACCTTTGACCAACCAAAATATAATCATTTCATCACTTAGTCCAAGTGGACGTTTGTGCCAAATTTAAATAAATTCCCTTGAGGTGTTCTTGAGATATCGCATTTAAGAAAAGGAGAAGGTCACGGTGACCTCAACCATTGACCCACCTGACCTAAAATTGAATCAGTTCATTGTTGAGTCCAACCCCATGTTTGTGCCAAATCTTAAGACATTCCCTCAAGATATTAAATGTAGGTAGGTACATATGGATGGACAGACAACCCAAAAACATAGCACCTCTGACCATGGCGAATCACACAAGACGCTGTATTGACATGGCTGCTTCTTATTAAGTAACAAAAAAATCAGCTCTATATCAGATATAAATTCTTCCCACTCCAGAGGACTGACTTTCCCATCCTGCCTGAACCTAGAAGACATGCTGTACTTGTCCAACTGTCCCACAGGAATCCTGCAGGGCCCATGAGATCACACATCCAATGTCCTCTTCTGAAAACACCACCCCACAACTTGACATCAGACAGCTTGTCTCTGTGAGTTGTAGCAAACCCGTAATCTTGACAATGGTATGACAACATATTCATCTATTTCCTGCCACCTTATTTCAGCCTCTGTAAATCATTCAGTATTTAAGTCACACACACACAAGGAGAGAACACATGCACATCTTATCAATAAATAAATCATAAACCAACATTGTGCTTTAGCTGTTCTGAAGCATGCACATAATGTTGGAGCACAGGCTCTCCTCCGTGGTTGGCAGATTGGTACCAGCATGTATTACTGCACCTACTGGATGACAGATAGCAGGGGTTCTTCAACATTTCCAGTTCAAGACCTCCTCTGAGGACAGGTAGTCGAAGCTTTAATAAAGTGGACAAAAGTCGTCCAATGTCAAAGTCAAGTCAGGTCAATGAGAAATGCCTCCTAGCCAATGGAGTAATACTTGGAACTTACTGGATCAAAGGGAAGAGGAGACAACAGAAGGAGATGAAAAAAGAGAAGGTGGAGAGGGAAGAAAAGTTGCAGAAAACCAGGACCCAAAGTTTGGTAAGGAAAAAAGTAGAGCAAGAGGAGGAGGGGGGCGGGGGGGCGGATGGAGGGGAGGATGATGAAGACAGACCAGGAGATAAGAGAGGAGGTGAGCAGATGAGAGGGAAAACAGAGGAGAGGAAAGGTAGGAGAGGAGAAAAGATGGCTGCACTTCAAAGAAGCAGCAGATTCAAAAGTGGACCACCTTTTCATGGGACCGCCCACTGAGAGAAGGAATGGGAGAGACACTGAAGGAGAAATGGCGAGAAATGAAGAAAGAGGGGCAGGTGGATACAGATGAAGGGGGAGTGATGGGCAGGTTGAGGGAAATGGAGGTACAGAGACACACGGAGGGGGGCTGTCAAAGGACCAGCAGAGGTGGTCTGAAACTGTATTTCCATAACAATTTTGACAACTTTGAGTCAGTTTTGTCCTTTGGTGATGACCCTGGAGTATCGCACGCATGCAGCTGCACACCATTTCCCATTTGTTGC
This sequence comes from Epinephelus moara, assembly GCF_006386435.1. Lineage (NCBI taxonomy): Eukaryota > Metazoa > Chordata > Actinopteri > Perciformes > Serranidae > Epinephelus > Epinephelus moara. The sequence continues at coordinate 38,542,483 of NC_065524.1, read as the reverse complement.
CCTGATGTCGGCAGTCAGACAGAATATTTCACTCCTCCAGACAACCAACAAGGACTCATGTTTTCCCATGTCTCTCTCTACTCTGTCACATGAGGACTATATTCGTAATTTATCTGCATAATCATGAACCTTTTAACATCACATTTTGGGTTTTCTTGCACAGTAAAATGCTGTTTTGTGCTCTGATGATAGCAAGTAAAAGGTGGTTACTTAAGGTGTGATCAGATCGCAGATGAAGTCGACTTTGGAGGCAGCTCACATGCATACTAAATCAATCAAAAGATGCATAAATATCTGAGTTTGCTTTAGGCAGGGTAAATTGATACAAGGCCACATTGATATCTCTGCCAGTTGGAAATGTTTCATTTTGAGCAAAAGTTTTGCACTTATCTAAAAGCTGCATGAATTCATTTAATAAATGGACAGAAACAGGAGACAAAAGAAAGGTGCTGGATAAATACAGACTGCAAATAGACCACTCCAGTTGTTGCATTCGTGAAAATGCATGAACTTGCTTTAAATCTAATGTACCTTTAAATATCATAAGGGAGATAACCTCCAGCAGATTTTTATAAGGCTATCATGCCTTGACAGTCTAATATAATCTGCATCACATTTGCCACTATTTTTTTTTTTTTACAATATTTAGACTGAAAGGCCTACCTCAACAACATAGATAACCAACCGTGTCTCACTACCAACTTGTGAAATACCAACACTTACAGCAGTTTTTGACGCTTCCTGCAACGACTGTGAGATAAAGTGTAAATTTAGCGGGTGGCAGAGAAGGTGCATGGGTCAAACAAACTCTGGACTTTCACCCAAGACCACTGTTTGTGTTCCTGGTGAAACCAAAAGTCAATCGAGTTATTTTAAAAATAACATCGTGTTCTAGTACGCGTAGCCAACCCATTCTCATTTCACATAATATGCCACTGGAGGACATCAGTTTAAAACACCACCGGAAATCAACGTAACTTGAGGAGATAAGTCTCTGTTTCAGTAACAAACACCGGGCTTTCACCCAGGAGCCTCGTGTTTGCTTTATGTTTTTATCTAAACCTAACCACATGTGTTTGGACGGACGCTTCAAAGACACCTGAAACGCTGGAAGCGCTTATTCAATGCACGCTAGCTACTGGCGTCTGACGCTCAAAAAGCTGAAAATATTTTAACTTTTCAGCGTCTACACGCATCTAAAATTGGCGTCTAAAAAGAAGCGTCTACAAAAATGCGTGTCTAAAAAGACGCTTGAACGCCGGTCAGACGCGCCGTATCATAGGGAAACAATGGTTTTACTGGCGTCACGTTTCTAGCGTTTCATCACGGTGTGATCACTCCCTTACACAAGGAAATAAAATTAATACAAGGTGTTTACCAACATACATTTATTTTGAAAAAGACTGTATGCATCAAACAGCAGAAACTGTTCATGTCCTGTGAAAATCAAAGTGTATTTTGAGGAGACACATTGCATCTAACAACTGTAAATTGGCATGGCGTCCTGGAACAGCAACAACGTCTTGTGTAGATATCAAAAGTCCACTGAACAAGCAGCAATATGTGACAAGACAGGAGTGAGAGTATGTCGACTTAGCATGCTACGCTAGTGATGTATGCGATGTGACTTATTTTAATCCAAACCATGGTGGTTTTTTTTTTTTTCTAAACCTAATCACAAACTTTTGTTGCCTAAACTACAGGAAATAAACCTAAAAACAAAGTTTTACTTGCATTTAACAAACAGAGACTGTACATTTAGTGTAAAAATTGAAGTTTATTTTGAAAAGACACCATACATGTAACTGGCGTAAACTGACACCATGTCCCTGAACATCCAAAACTGATACAGGAGGGTATGTAGCCCATCATACATTGACTCACAGGGCCACTGACCAAACACTGTAATCTCATGAACTGGGAATGAGAATGTGTTGAAATAACAGAAATGTTATCAAGAAAATAAGACATGAGGTAAACTGCTCTGCAAATTGCAGATTACAGTACGATCGTATATATATTTCATTTGTATTGCCCTAATGTCGAGAAAACTGTGGTACATTTTGTCAAAGCAGCGTGCAGCCATTTTATGGCACACAAAATGTGGCATTCACTGGAGTCATCATAAATCTCTGAAGGGAAACTGTGCAGCAGCTTAACAGAAAGTGACTCACAATGCTTAACAGTCTTGCCAGAAACAGCAAAAACAAAATAGAAACACTGCAAACAAAATATTAAGCATATGGCTGGAATTATTCAACAGTGAAACGGACAAATTTCAGCGCCGGCTGTTTGACAGGTTGTTTGGAGGTCCAACACAGGCTGACACCGCCTGCCTTGCGGGCATTTAATGGCCGATTTCATTAAGGCCGGTTAACCAGCTCTACTGTCCAGCACATCACATAAACAAGGCCCTGCTGTATCACTAATATCAGGTCTCAGGCGTTAGTAAGTGTGTGCTCTCGTCTCGTACCCAGAGATACAACTGTGTGTATGTATAATTCACAACTCCTTTAAGTGTCTCTTACCTTCAGCCGGCTGTCATTTTGTGTGTGCAGGTATGTGTAAGGCGATATGTGTGTCACAACTCCTGTTTCTCACACTTTCCAAGAGACGGAAAAACTGCTACTGTGTGTGTGTGTGTGTGTGTTCATAGTCGTCTAATTGTCCGGATCCCAGGGTACTTGTAATACAGCCACAGTTCATTTAATGTCTCTATCTGCCCCTATTAGTGGAGAGATAGGGATTTAGTCCCCACCTTTTATGATAACAGCACTGAAAGCTTTTGATCCAGAAGTAATAGTCGTAGTTATGTCTCTTTCTCTGTTGTTTTCTGCTCCCACTTTTATTTATTGATTTAGAAAAATACCAAAGCTACATGTGAATAAACTGCACCTGAGATAATTTGATAACAGCCTGTACAGAGAACATCATGAAAAATAATCTCTATGGCTCTACATTCCACTTTCTCCCACCTGGACAACAGTAAGATGCTGTTCATTCACTTCAGTTCAGCATCCAACATCACCATTCCCTCCAAACTGATCACCAAACTCAATGACCTTTGCATCAACACCTCCCTCCCTCTGCAACTGGATACTGGACTTCCTAACCAACCGACCCCAGTATGTTACGTTAGACTGTCACACTTCCTAAACCCTCAGCATGAACATTGGCGTCCCACAGGGCTGCTTGCTGAGCCCTCTGCTTTTCTCCCTCTCACCCTACCCCTGCACACCTGTATGGTTCCAAAACCATTATGAAGATGATACAATAATGAGTCAGCCTACAGGAACGCAGGAAGAGGTGTACAGAGACGTTATTATCTGTATTTGTTCAACTAACAAAGTTATCTGTTGTTGGATAGAAGACCAAAGTGGGCAGTGTTCATACTGCAAGTCCCGTCAAATCGGGCAAATGTTGTATTTTGTAACCTAATATTCACGAGCAATGAAATTGCTGTGCCTTCAAAGCACCAAATTGATTAATAATGGCACAGAGGTGCCATGATGCACTGTGATACTGCCAAAACCTTGAGAAAAGTCGTGATGCTGTTGTTTGATCATATTGCACAGTACTAATGTAACCACCCCTGGGGACCTGCTACACTTGGACCAAAGGGTCTTTTCTTTTGATTACTGTTATGTTATGACTTGTTATTTATTGTTTTTGTTTGTTTGTTAAAACTACTACTACTACCAATAATAATAGATATGAAATATATTTCCTAAATAATATTTACTGTACTTTTCTCTCTTTCTGTTTTATTTTTATTTTTAACTAAACTAAGTTTTATGAGCTGTCTGAACCCCATCACTACGGAATGACTTTCAAGTCAGTATTAAATTAAATGATATGGCTCTCAAATGAATCCAGAATCAATTAAATAAGGAAATTAATACATGAATATTTAAATAAAAGTACATATTATTATATGAATTAGTCAGTATAGTTAAATGGATAAATAAACATATGAAACATTTGCCACTTATTTTGTGCTGTTTCTTGCAGTATAATCTCACTCAGTGGATGTAGACTCTGGGTATAACCCTGCTATTTCCAATTACTTTAGCTGGCATTCTCCTTTTCTTCCACTATTTGCATGCTGCCGTTTGCAAGGGCACTGCATCCTGGGCTTAGTGCTGGCCAAGACAGTTGTAACTGATTCAGAAAAAATACAAATAACCTTTTTCTAAAGGTCCGTGCTGTGGAGAGACTAGTTGGCCTGGGGTGCCAACAACAACTTGGCCCTAAACACCAAGAAGACCACTGTCCGCCCGATCACCATGGGTTCTAGAGCCATCAGCTGTTCAGTGGTGACACACATATTGAGACTTGCTCTGGTGATGACTTCATGTTGATGATTTTTTTATTCTATGAACTTCTTATTGTGTATTACTGAATTGTTTGACTTTGACTTTGTTTTTTTAAATTGTGTCTTGTAGCGTGACTTTGAGTGCTTTAAAAATCAACTATAAGGAAAATGCATTACTATTATTAATATTATTATTACTATTATAACAAGATGGTCTAACGAACAACCAGGTTGCCTCACTGCACTACAGCCATGATACAGCAAGACTCAAAAACCATGAGTCATACTTAAACCCACAAAATCATGTATTATTACATTTAATGAGAAGAGTGCTCAGTAAATTGCGGAGCAGAGCGATATTTCCTTTAAGTGTGAGTCCATTAAGATCACTGAGGGAAAAACTGTAAAAAACAATAACTGAGAAATACCTGTCCTCCCTGGAGCTGCTGTCCTTGGTTTCTGTAGGTGTGTGTATATCTTGTACTTCCCCAAAGTGGCTTTCACACCCGCAGGGATTGTACTCAACCATCAAACAACAGGCTTTAAAAACCCTTAACACCCCCCAAAGTCTACTTAAATCTGCTTGTAAACCTCACAAGTCCTGTCTTTTAAAACCCTCATTCACATCACTGCTCCCTCTTTCTCCCCTCTGATCCTCTCCTGTCATCACTCTCCATTCTTCCTCTCTTTTATTTCACACCCTCTTAATCTTTCCCTCTGTCTTATTATCCCTGTTAGTTATCTTCTCATCAAGCCTTTCTCTACACCTATTTCTCACATCTGTCCCCCCTCTCTCTTCGCCTGACCCTGGAACTTGTGCCTAATGAGCTCCGTCTGAGTGTGTGCGTGCATTTGAGATTGTATCTGTTTTATAGTGTGTTGTGAAGTGGAAGCTAATGATAGGGTAATTAGTGACAATGTCTTTGCCATTATAAGACGCAGTTCTTCAGATGACTCAATCAGCTATTTTTTCAGTTCACTGACAAAATTTATTAGGGCTCAATGATATTCTGACAGCATGGTATCAATTCTGTATTTCGCCCAATGTGCACGGACACAGCCACATACACACACACACTTGCTCTCATCTTATGTTTGCATCCATTGCTGAACAGTGAGTTTAAACTGTCTCATAAACTCTAGAGTTCAGTATTTCTTGTCTTATCCCCATTGTCCTTTATGCCTTGCAGGTAAATCTTAAATGGTCAGCATTTGAACACTTTGCCATAGTGCAGTTACTCTCTGTGTCTATGTTTAGACAGCTGAGGTTACAACCATAGACTGTATAAAATAATGGACTTAACCACTGTGACGTCATCCACTGGTTTGTGGACGCCTGTTCTGAGCCCTCGCATCTGGCATTGTAGCCATCGCCATTTTGGATTTTTGAAGCCAGAGGTGACCATTTTTGGACAAGAAGGTGGAGATAGCCCCAACACTCGCTGCTAGCTCACCGTGGTGCTGTGGTTAACTGTGATGATGCTAATGCTGATACTAAGTTTTGCTCGGGAAAATCAGGCTTAAAACTATTACAACAAAATGTACTTTTTCAGCCCAGGAGGTTATCGCTTTGTTTCAATGCACTTAAAGGGATAGTGCACCCCAAAATTAAAATTCAGCCATTATTTACTCACCCATATGCCGAGGGAGGCTCAGGTGAAGTTTTACAGTCCTCACATCCCTTGCGGAGATCCAAGGGGAGAGGAGGTAGCAACACAACTCCACCTAATGGAGGCTGACAGCGCCCCAGATTCAAACGTCCAAAAACACATAATTGAAACCACAAAATATCTCCATACTGCTCGTCCATACAATGAGGCTAAAAACAGAGTTCAAATGACATTTTTCCAAACAACTTTTTATAGGCCCGAACAGAGTTCAAATGACATTTTTCCAAACAACTTTTTATAGGCCCGTTTCCACCGCAGGAACTTCGGGGTAATTTTACGGGGCCGTTGGTGCGTGTCTCCACCGCAGGAACCACCCCCGAAGGACAGAGTTCCGGAACTTTTACAGGGGCTAAACAAGTCCCTGCCTCGGAGTAGGTACTCAGAACGGCCCCGAGAAACTCCTGGCTGGGGCTTGGGGATTACTTGGTGCTGATTGGATATACTCAAGACAGGATGTGATGTCAACAGACAGCGGCAAAATAGCCGGCATTTTTAAAACTCAGCAGACGAGGGTTAGCTCGTTCATAGCTTCAGTAACTCAATAAACGGTCCATGAATAAAATATTTTTTCCAGCGGATATCTTAGTTACAACATGATTGAGCTAGCAAAGCAGTTTTGTGTTGCTATGTGTGGTATTTATTCAGTTTTGGGAAATCTCGATGTCTAGAAAGCATCAGTGGCTGCAGCTGACAGGGACAGCTAACAGCAGCAGCTAAGCTAACATCAGGATGTCATCTGTCAAAAGCCTCCCGTTGTCGGATACGACATGAAACTACTCCAGTTAGCTCAATCATGTTGTAACTAAGACATCCGCTGGAAAAAATATTATTTTCATGGACCGTTTATTGAGTTACTGAGTACAGTACACCGCTAAGGGCTAACAGCTAACGGCGTCCCTACGTCCCTACGTCGCCCCGGTCAAAATGGTTGCCCAACAATTACGTCACATCCAGAGCCCGGTAACTTTACAGGAACCTTCCTCCTACTCCGCCCTCTCAGTGGAAACTTTACAGGAACCTTCCTCCTACTCCGCCCTCTCAGTGGAGACACGGCAGTTGAGAGGGCCGAGTGAGAGGACATTCCTGTAGTAGTTCCTGCCCCCCAAATAGTACCAGGAACTTCTTCAGTGGAAACGGGCCTTATGTCAGTGCTTCAGGACACTTGGATCACTACGGACAAGCAGTATGGAGATATTTTATGGTTTCAATTATGTGTTTTTGGACGTTTGAATCTGGGGCGCCGTCAGCCTCCATTAGGTGGCGTTGTGTTGCTACCCACTCTCCCCTTGGAACGCCACAAGTGATGTGAGGACTGTAAAACTTCACCTGAGCCTCCCTCGACATATGGGTGAGTAGATAATGGCTGAAGTTTCATTTTGGGGTGCACTATCCCTTTAACATAACTTCATTCAATCTTGAGCTGAAGCAGCCCGTTCTCATTCCCAGCTCGTTAAATATCGCCTCTTTGTCAGTGATTTCAGATGCAAAAACATACCTTTCATGGTGGTACAATACGCTGCTGGATGACATCAGTTTGAAATGCCACCAGAAAAAACCTAATACAAGCTGCTGGAAAGTCCCTACAGGGTGGACAGGAGGGGAAGTGGACGGGCCCAACAAACCCCAGACTTTGACCTGGGAGGCTGGTGTTCGCTTCCCCAGCAAATGTTAAAACCATGATGGGTTTCTTCCTAAATGTAACCATGTGCTTTTGTTTCACAAATGTAAAAATGAAGTGTTTTACCAATGTTGTACGCTTATTTTGAAAAAGACTGTTTGCATCTGACGAGCAGAAACAGCTATGTTTCGGCTTGATTAGAGTGTCTTATAACCTTCTGAGACCTGGACTTTTGTTTGGTATGCTTTTTTAAATTTCCCCTAGCTATTTGGGATCTGTAGGACCCGATAAGTATAAAAACCTAAACACTGTCAATGATAATTAAGTCCCAATGTCCTCATACGATTACTTACAAATTAACAGTGTCAAATGTGTTGCCATATCAAACTACAAACATTACTCATCATAACTCAACAGGTTTTAAGCATACAATTTGTTCAGGTTTTGGACCCTTTGTGTCGGGAGCGTCTGCAGACTGACTTGGCAAAGACGGCTGCCATCTTCTTCTTACATGGATCAGTGTATTGTGCTCTTACTACCACAAGATGGCACAAAAAAGTGTCCACAAAGGAAGGCAACAGTTCTAAGTTAAGTAGAATGAAGTATAAGGTCAAGTAAACCCACAATGTGATGTCCTCTTGTGAGGTCACAGAGTCCAAGGAGGATATTGAGTAACTCAGTTCCAAGGAAGACAGGAGAGCTAAACCAAAGTTGACAGAGAAAATAAGAGCAGGTTGAAACAGCAGGGAAGAACATCTCAGTCTGAATGGGTTTTGAACACATTAAGCATAAAGTTCATCTCAAACTGTAGGTAAACACCTTACTTTCACAAAAGCTTCCTTATCTTTAAGGCAGAAATATTGACTTGATATGTTTAGTATTCAATAACCACCCTTTACATCGGCAGCTGAAATATACAGGTAGATACACAGCTAAAGTCTCTTCACTATCTCAGTTTTTCTCTGTTCATTCTGAAAGAGAGAAAAAGAGGAAGAGGTCAGTGGCAGTGTTCCTTCTACTACTTGTCTTCCACCTGACCTGTCTGATGGGAGTTGACAGTAGATCACAGCTTACAACTACAAGAGGGAAGGGAAGAGAGGATGGTGGTGCCTGTGCTGGGGTTCAGAGATAGAGAGCATCTGTCGGAGGGGAGGTTTTCTCAGAAGGAGGGAAACGTTCAATCCCTACTGGGCCAGCAGATTACAGAAAATGGGAGTCTGGGTGGATGGATGGGTAGGGGTGCAGAATATGACAGGGCATCCCAGCTACTATCTCTACCCTGCCTTCCCCAGCGGAGCGAAGACAGAAAGGGTAGACAAAGATGAAAAAGGTAAAGCTGTTTTAACTGGAGTCTGAATGCCCAGCTCTGGATGGTGGGAGGCTTTTTTTCATTCTGTCAGAGTAGATTTTTTGATGGAGACAGACAGACTTTAAAAGTTTTCAGCGTCTGAAGTAGCTCTGTTCCTCTGTGTCCTATAGCTCGGGGCAATTTGAGCAATGAGAGGACACAGTGTTTCTATCTTTTCTGGCACGATTATGAAATGCATTTGCTTTGTTTCCCAGTTGAAATTCAGGGTGAGCCTTTGCAGGGTTTTAAGATTTAGCACCAATTTAGCTGTCCCAGAAAGAGCGAGGCTAAAAAACCTATTTACAGTTTTGTCACAGAAGTTGAGGTGTGGCCAAGTCATTAATGTGGCTCAAGAATTCTTCAGGAAGTTTGTAGTCATGGCAGATTTTAATGGCAGTCATTTAAATCCAATAAACCTTAGACTGATGTGTAATTAGTCTGGATGAAACATAACCATTTCAGGCTGTTAAACTCTTCCAAGGACCTAAAGTGTTCTGCAAATATAAGACTGGAGCTCTGCAAAGTTCAACAGGCCTTTCTATTTAAACCCTTTATTAAAAACACAGTGAGGTGAACACCCAGTGGAAGGATTTCAGTATTTGACAATGTTCACACTGAGCCAGCTAAATCTTAATGTACAGATTTGGCCCCATTTCAGCTGCTTGTCAAGAATGAGGACATCCAGACAGCGCTGGGCCACTGTTCCTTCATGTTTTAAGTAGGCAGTTGAGGTGGTTCAGCATCTGATCAAGATCCAACCTGAATTTGTTCTGTGCACCTGCTGTTGGGTAGTAATGGGCAAAAATTAACAAATCTTTTTGCACAACTCTTCTCATGTCCGGCATTTAACGGATCAACCTTTGGAACATCCGAATGCTCATGGATGTCTGACATTTCCCTCTGGCTGCTATTGTAGGGTATTGCTCACACAATAGGCGGACTATGACACATTGGGCCCCTGGACACTGATGGGTAAAAGGACCCCCTTACCAACCTCTAGTATTTTTGGGTCAATGTTACAATGACATCATTTTATTAGATTGGGGCAAAACCTGCCTCTCCCCCACAGGGCTGTAGGCTCCATAGGAGTGTTAAAATGTGTTTGTCTTGTTGTGTTATTGGGAGCCAGAATAGAAGGAGTCATGGCTCAAAACCAGCCGCCACTGCCCGTCAACAAAAACAAAGACAACTATGGTTAAATGTGATAAGACCAAAGGACTGGACGGAGGCCATCATCAAAAATGCTCACATGTGCAGCGCACACTTCATATCAGGTTAGGGAAAAAGTATTTCCTGTTGTAGGGATGAATAAGGTTATGTGTATTAAGGGTTATCATGTCCACCTCATCAGAAACTGGGGAGGGATTAAGAGGAATATTGGATTTCTCTGCAACGCTAACTTTTTAGCACATTAGCTAACGTTAGCTTCCATAGTAAAACAAACAAGTGTGGTCCTCCTTTGTAAGATTGGCTTCCTGTGACATCATCCATCCACTGAGAAGTGTGGTCCTCCTTTGTAAGATTGGCTTCCTGTGACATCATCCATCCACTGAGTTAGAGCATACGGGTCGGCCAGTCTGGTCCCGTTGGTCAGTGTTTACTTATTCAAGTAACACTGGCGGTCCCGGAGAGTGAGTGACCTGACATGGTGCGTTGGTAATTTCAGTCTGACGCTCTACACTAAAATGAGAGCCCTGTTGGTGGAAGAAACGCAGCATTATATTTCTACATGAATGAACCAACGGTTAAGTTAATCACACATTCACTCCGCTCGGCGCTCTGCTGCTCCGTCTCCACAGACAGAGTGTCCAGAGTGCGCTCTGCCACTCTGAGAGTGCGCTGCTCTGGATAACACAACGGTACATTCAGACAGCGCTCCCAATTTATAAACAGTCCAGTTTGTGTCAGAGTGCGCTCCCACACTCAGAATGAGTATTTCTGAGCGCACCACTCACATCATCTTCCTCCACTGTCTAAAACAAGACAACACAACTTGCTAGTTAGCGCCAGTGAAGCTTTGTGGAGTGGCAGCACTAGCTGTCAAACTTGCATGAACAAAAACAGAGTGTGAAAAAGAGACTGACACCGTATTATGCAAGAACTCAAAAGGTTTGATACATTTACATTTGTATTAACTCAGGGGAACTGACACTGTGAAAAGAGTCAGTTCCCCCATCACTACAACTTGGAGGAGACCCCACGGCAGAACCAGAACACCTTGGAGGTATCATGAGTCCCATCTGGCCTGTGAATACCTCAGGAATCTCAAGACTGTATTTCCACTCTAATGTGGAACAGCTAAGCTGAAACAGACATCCAGAGAGAAGTTGGAGTAGAGCAGCTGCTCCTTTGTGTCAGAGAGGGCCAGTTGAGGTGGTTTGGGCGTCTGATCAGGATGCCTCCTGGGCGCCTCCCAGTGGAGTTTTTCCAGGCTCTCCAAGTGGTAGCAGGCCCAGGGCAGATTCAGAACATGCTGGAGGGATTATATATCTCATCTGGCCTGGGGACGCCTCAGGATCCCCCAGGAGGAGCTGAAGCGTCGCTGGGGAGAGGGACATCTGGAGCACCTTGCTTAGCCTGCTGCCTCTGTGACCCGGCGCAGGATAAGCAGATAAAGATAGATGGAAGGATAAAATGAAACATTAAATAAAGTGATCCGGATGTGCAGCTCAACCAGGATGCTTACTTTTGTTTTCGTGGACATAAAGAGGAGGAAGAAACAATTTGAAAAAGAAATTGTACATTTCAGCCAGCTCTCATCCCCACATCGACAAATACTGACACTTTGCCGTGCCGCTATGATACTGACAACAATTGCACCCTTTAGCATCTTTCAACAAACTTCAATCTAAACCACTCTGTGACAATAATTGATGCTCAGAGCAACTGATGTCATATAAAGAGTGAGGAAGTGAGTGTAGGGCTGGGGGCAGGGGAGCTGGAAAGGTCAAATAAAACCAGGCTTTTACTCAGGAGCTCTGTTCTGTGTAAACCAACGTCAAGATTGTTTTGTCATCATGTTACAACACTATGTTTTAACGTAACATTATGTAATTTATGTACATTTGTTGCACACTGACTTCACCCACCTGACGCAAAACATTACCTTTTCCTTTACTCACAAAGTAGTTTGTTTGCCTTGATATAACGACAGCTGTTTCAGAACATTAACCATAAGTTAGAGTTTGTCTCAGCTGTGCACCCATACCGTTCTCTTTCCTGCGTCGTCAAATACAATCACTTTGTCAGTGATTTTGTCATCAGACAACTGACGCCAAGAGCCATCGTTCGTGGAGGTATGATACGCCACCAGTCCGACTGTCAGCACCTGTCGTGGCAGGCAGGAGGTGTTCCTTAATAACACAGCCAGATGGCACTTGTTGCAGTGGTATGATATGCCACTGGATGGCATCAGGTTGAAACGCAGCCAGTAACAATGTAATATAAGGAGCTGGGAAGTCTTTTTAAGGCAGTCTTGGTGGTGGATTGGTCCAACAAAACCCGGAATTTCAACCCGAACTCAATGTTTGCTTCCTGTATGAATACTGAGCCAAACCATAATGTTTTTTTCTTAACATAACCACATGCTTTTGTTGATGTCCTGGCGTTGGTAGCAGCGTCCCAGAACGTCAACAACAGATGCAGGAGGATACCTAGCTCGTAACATGAGACAGGAAGGGCCACTGACAAAGTGGCAATATGTGACGACTTGGGATGAGACTTGTTTGTGAATCCAACACATCCTCACTCCGACCTCGTCACATATCAGCGTTTAGTCATGGACCACATCGAGATATGACGTCCAAGGTACCCTGGGTGTGTTGATTGTTGATGTTCTGGGACGCCGTGTCAACTTCAGCCTGTTACATGCATTGTCTGTTTTCAAAATACACTTCTGTTTTCACAGGAAATGTACAGTTTGCATACAGTCTCTTTCAAAATACTCAACACCTCAAATTGATGTTTTTTTCCTTCAAACACACGCACGTAGGACAAAAGAACAGGATTTGGCGTTACATTCATACTGGAGGCAAACACTGACACTGGCCTCCCAGGTGAAAGTCAGTCATTGTTGGACCCGTATACCACCTCTCCCACCCTCCCTACTCGGACTTTAGCCACCTTAACTTACGTTGTTGCCCAGGTGTGTTCCCCTCTGATGCCGCCAGGTGCTGTTAAACAAGAATGGGGACCGCCGTGTATCAGAAGCGTGAACGGATGGTGTCTGATGCCGGAAGTCGCCGACCAAGTGCAGGGATTCGACGACTTCAAAGTGAGACCGGGTGGGTGCGGAGCACTAAAGGATGCCCTGCGTGTTGCTATTAGATGACAAAGCATGTGTGACAACCTGGAAAAGAGAACAGGCTGTGAATTTTTACATGTGCACAACATTTTCACATGAACTACTTTAATTTGGAGTCATATCTCTCTTCTTTTCTCTGTTCTACCTTTGCTCCCCGCCTCACTGTCTCTAAACTCACAACTTCTCCTTCGTGCTTTGTTTTTGAAGAATGAAAAAAAAAAAAAAAGCAAAAGGCTGAAAGGTGACACTGAGAGTTCAGCAGTTTTATTTGCAGGGCAGACGCAACCCTCGTGTTTTCAATCAGGTCACTTCATATTATTGCCACAGCTCTGTCTGTCACTCACTCTCTCCTTCTCCAACATACACTCATGTAATACATGTAATATGGTCCTGCTCCGGCCCCAGCTAACTTCATTACACACGACTGAATGAGAACCACATGACGTCTGTCACGACAAATAGGTATCAGCTGTGCATGGACACTGTGTGTGTGTTTGCTGTGTGCATGACTGTGGTGTTTGTAAGCCCCAGGTTACAGGAGTTCATTGGGAAATCTAAACCATTTAAAAACATTACAGGCATATTATGTCTGGCTACTCTATACCTGCGAATCCCTCATATTCAATTTGAGGTCAAGACCCCAGAATTGGTCACCGTCTGCTCAGTCCCCACATGGAATAAATATACTGCTGCATTCAGTAAATGCAGTATATATTATACACCACACATATTATATTTGTTTACATCTATCTGTGAGGAAGGACTTCATTAAGTCTCAGGATTCTAAGCGTGGCAGTACACTAATCCATTAAATAAGGTTAAGAAAGGTCAGCTGTTCCACGGTCGTCAAAGTAAAATGGGTTTTTAAACTCTAAATCTGGCTGGTATCATATTAAGAAACAGATGGGCTCAGAGAGAGTGAAGATGCAAAGCTAAAGCACAGTTTTAGCACATTTAACACCTGTCCAAGGTTTTAAAGATACAAGGTGTCATATGCTGTGCAGATTGTGAAGCCTCTTGAGGCAAATTTGTGATTTGTGATATTGGACTGTACATATAAAGTTGACTTGACTTGACTTAAGAGTTCCAGCTCCAGTAGAATATGTTGTGAATACCTGCGACTCAAATATCACACAGAGTAGCGAAGGCTAAAGCCGCTGTGTGATTTTTTTTTTTAGTTGTTACGCCTTTCCAATTACTCTGGTTGTATAAGCATTTGTAAAACAAACAAAAAAGACTCTATCTCACTGGTTAAGTGCTGTCTAACTGGGAATTCCCTCTGGAAGCGAGAGGTGTGCGAGACACGTGTGATGTAATGTCACAGTGTGCACTTCTGACCTGGCATACATGCCAACCTCATCCCACCTCTCCACCACATTAACCGGCCAGCCTATCACCTGTTCGCACAACTCCCTCCTGCTGGTCACAGACTCTTGTTGCTAGATTATTCTTTGCCATATCTATGCAAGACCTTCCTTCTTCCTCGTTGCCGACTTTGCCTGCCTCTGCCTCTCCTGCTTCATCTGCTCCCCGGTAAACCACTCAGCCCTCTGTTCTTGACCAAGAGCCCTGCTTCAACATTTCTGTTTCTCTTCGCCTGTGTGGAGAGAGCCTTTGCGTGTGTGCTACAAATCTACTCAGTGTCGCCGCTGGTTGTTGAAATGTTTGGGGAAGAAAGTCCGGGTTGTGTCAAACCCATCCACCACCCCTCCCACCCAGCCTATGGGGACATGTAGCATCATAACATCCTACCACAACAGGTGCCATCCAGCCGCATTATTAACTCCACCTGTCCACTTCATACTGCCGCAATTGGTGCCGTCCAGTCGACTGGCAGCATATCATACCACTGAGAAAGGTTCCACCCAGTTGCATGACAAACCGATGGCGCCAAGCAGCGCATCATACCGCTGCAAAAGGTGGCTTTTGTCGTCACTGGTCCATGACTTAGTAAATGTATCCTACTGGGCCTTTAATATTTGTGTGCTTGTATGAGTTCTTTTTATGTGGACATAAATAAATTGTTAAAATGTGTGTGTGTGTGTGTGTGTGTGTGTGTTAGAGAGTTAAAAATCACTGAGCTGTGAGATGTCAAGCCAGTGCTGACAGGAGTTGAAAATGTCAGAAAGACTCCAGATGCTCCATCAACACACACACACACACACACACACACACACGCACAGACTGGTTGTCGCACACAGCAGCTGTGATGGTTGGACTTAAACCCACCTCTGAAGTATCAAGTGAGACCCACCTAGTCAATCTCGCTCTTTCTCTTCCTCAGTCCATCTGTCTGTCTCTCTCCCAGTAGACGTGCAGATTCGCCCCTGGTGCTGCCCAGCCCTGCCACTGAATCAATTTAGACCCTATTAACTGTCACACACACACACACACACACACGCACACTCACAGACACAGATGTGCGCACACACACAGTGGTGCCATCCTCTCTTACCCCGGTGTGCCAATGAGTCAATTTCAACCCAATTAACATGCAGAGCCTCTCAATTTTTCTCTCTCTCTCTGTCTCTCTCTTTCTCACACACACACACACACACACACACACACACACACACACACACAGGTAACTAATTGAACACCTGGTGCTGCTTGGCCTGGCTAATCGGAGATTAATTGTTTCCTTGTTGTTAAGGGCCAGTGTGTGTAAGTGTGTCTGTGTGTGAGTGTGTGTGTGTGTTTGCGTGCACTAATCCTATGCCTATCGTGCCATAACAAATCAAAGGTGCATGACATCATTTTAAGTGCACATGAGTGTGTGTGTGTGTTTGCACATGCATGTGTTCACATCTGTGTAAAAAAACGATATCAGGCTCATAGCCAGAAGTCAGATTTTGCCACTCAATAAATCACACCCTATTAGCCTCCCCTGGTGCTGGGTCACACTGAAGCACACACACACACACACACATACACACACACACACACACTCAAGCACAGGTGTAGTCCATTGTAGAAATCACTGTTATTACTGTGCTTACAGATAAAGTTGTGATGGCAGCATCCTAAAAGTAAGAGAGTGGAGCTGGCTGAAAGAACCCCAGAGTGTGGTGAGTGAAGGAGCACCTGTGAGCAAGGTGCTTATGTCACATTCACATCACATTGAACGGAGAGTAATCACCAACAACAGAGTGGAGAAAAAACATTCATGTCAGTCACCTAATTATAATTTATGAGCGCTATAATGTACAGGGTTTCCACCAATGCAGTCTCACTCCGAAGTTGTTTAAAACTGCCGCTTGGTCAGTGACTGTCGGCGTCAGACACTGATGAAAAAAGCCCTCTTTTCACATTGGCATGATACACAGCCGGTTGTCATTACTGTTTGGTGGCGCTCGCCGGTATCAGGGGAAACATGGCGGGACAACAACAACACCCAGGATGCCAATTTTTGCTTCCTGTATGAATGTAAAGCCAAACCCTGTTAATTTTTCCTATACCCAACCATGTGTGTTTGTTGTTGAAGGGAAAAAAAAGTCAATTCCTGGTGTTGTACTGACGTAGTGCTTTTATTTTGAAAGAGACTGTATGCAAACTGTACATTTCCTGTGAAAACAGAAGTGTATTTTGAAAACAGACAATGCATGTAACAGGCTGAAGTTGACACGGCGTCCCAGAACATAAACAACCAACACACCCAGGGTACCTTGGATGTCATATGTGGACGTGGAAAGTCCATGACCAAACGTGGACATGTGACGAGGTCACAGTGAGAATGTGTTGGTGGAAATGCCACCAAGGGTCGCCAAAGACAACCATCATTTTGTTGTTTGTTGATTTGTTGTCATATCTGGACATAGAAAGTCCCTAAACCAAACGTCAACATGTGGCGAGGCTGAAAGGGATTTATAATGAGTCCAGGGTGTTTTGGTTTTGCCTTTGGATGTCCTCCAAGTGACAGGTACCCAGAATACGTTCAGGATGGATCCTGATCAGATGATGGACAACCTTAACTGCCTGATTTCTGCATGAAGGAACCTTGATTCTTTCTGGATGAAATTTAACAAGTGGGTGAAGTCAGGAAAAAAGCAGCCCAGTCACCAGAAGACGATTTTGGCACTGAGTGTTTCTGCAAACACATGATTGGGTTTAGGAACAAAGAACAGGGTTCGGCTTTACGTTCATATGGGAAGCAAACATTGGCCTCCTGGGTGAAAGTCAATGGTTGTTGGACCCATCCACCACCGCATCCACCCATCCAACCAATTTTCATTCTTGTCCTGCCGTGTTTCCCCCCTGAAGCTGCCAGGCACCCTTAAACAACTACGATGACCAGCTGCGTACCATGCTGACACAAAAGACTGCCTTTTTTCGTTGGCGTCACACCAAAAGTCACTGACCAAGTGCCAGATTTCAGCAACTTCAGAGTGAGACCAGGTTGGAATACCTCAGGAACCCCTAGGAAGAGCTGCAAAATGTGGCAAGGGAGAAGGAGGGATAGGCAACTTATCTGATATGACCGTAAAGCCACCAGTGGGGCCAACCATCTTGTAATAATGCTGAATGCTCTGAAAGTGGAGTAACAGCTTCTGATTCTGCCAACATGGCATATATGCAGCACTCTGCCCCTCCGGCTCCGCTGGAGTATGCAACACATGAGCTTGCTGCTGTACTTTGCAGCCTCCATGTATGCATGTTTTAAACCCTCTGAATGTGGAGTAGGGTGAGATGACCTCATGAAGAGATAGTGTAGGTTAAATTAATGATAAAAAAAAAGTGATAATATGTGAGATGGAAGAAAAAGGAAGAAGCAATTGAAGGGAAGAGACAGAAAGGAGAAGACATGGAAGTCCTAATGAAAAGAACACTGCACACTATTGTTAGATGGAAGTGTAATCAGTGCTAAAAACTACACACACACACACACACACACCACCAACACTGCCATACATCAAGGTTAATGCATTCCTAACAGAACATAATTTGTTCCATGTACGACAGGTAACGGACTTTAATGCTTTAATAAAGCAGCGCTGAACAGCGAGTCTTTCACTTTAGCTACCGCTGAGGCTGAATAATCATTTTTATGGCTGAAACTTAATCTACCTATAAATTGCTTTGTTACAGCCTTCAGTGCATTTACACTGAAAGGATCTCATAGTGCACGCACTATAGGTCTGAGAATGTTTCTGTCTGGGTGTCTCTGACTGTAGTTACATTTACTTCAGACCTTAACCTCAACCACTTGATTTTTAACTACTCTTTTTTTACTTCCGTCCTTTTCTACATTGCACGCTCTGCACGACAATAAAACCCTGCACACATTGATATTTTCTTAAATGCAGTGTATTTGGTAAATATGTTGAATTTGTTGAATACGTATTTTTGTTGAATAGTGATTCTTGTCCTGACTTGTACAGGCTGCAAATTATCATTATTTTCATTTAAAAAAGATTCTGATCACGATGTCCCACAGCCCGAGATGATTTCCTCAAATTGCTAGTTTTGTTCAGTCCAAAGGAAAAGAATAAATCTTTCTGGTTGGGAAGCTGGAAACAGATTTTTCCTTGATAAATGATTTAAGTGGTGAAGCAAATCCAACAAGTTTCCGACCCAGTTGCCAGGAGAAAATGCTCACATCGTACATTTCTGCAAACCAAGGACATAAACAACAAAACTGTTTGTTTTTTGGCGACCCTCGGTGACGTTTCCATCGACACATTCTCACTCTGACCTTGTCACATATTGACATCTGGTCATGGTCATGTCAACATACGATGTGTGAGGTACCCTGGGTGCGTTGGTGCATTGCATGCTTTGGGACACCGTGTAAAGCTCAGCCTGTTACATACATTGTGTGTTTTCAAATACACTTCTGTTTTCACAGGAAATGTACAGTTTGCATACAGTCTCAGTTTCAAAATAAATACAGTACATCAGTACAACACCGTAAATTACATTTTTTTCCCCTTCAATGACAAACACAAGCACGTTGTTGAATTTTGGGAAGAAGAACAGGGTTTGGCGTTACAATCTTACGGCAAGCAACCACCAAAAGTAGGTGGTTGTTGGATCCATCCATCACCCCTCCCACTGCCTTAACTTTTGTTGTTGTCCTGTCGCATTTCCACCTGACAACACGGGGCGCTGTGAAACAATAATGATGACTGGCCGCGTCTCATGCTAACGTGAAAGGAAGGCTTTTTTTGTTGGTGTCTGACGCTGGAAGTCGTTGATCAAGGATTGAGACAGCTTTGCAGTGAGACCGGGTTGTTTCCACCTGTGTTTGTGGCACCAAACCTGGGTGTTTTTAACCGACACATGAAAGCATTTCACAGAGTTGTTTGTGGCACCAAATGTGTATATTTAAAGCCAAAACATGACTGTTTCCTAACCATAACCATGTGTAAAGTTTTAGTTTTTTTGTGTTTTTTTAAATCATATAAAAGGAGAATTCAACCGTTTGCTTGAGCATGGCTTTAGACAGTAAATCAAATATACTTGGTAAACTGTTCCAGCATATATATATATATATATATATATATATAATGGATAACATTAAATTCATGAGTCAACAACAGTGAATGATCCGAAGTGTTTTATTTAGTTGTATCACGTTAGCTTAGCTTCACCACCTTCACCATAAAAGGACAAATGAAGCGTTTGGTTGGGCATATTTGTAAGAAATGATTTGACCCGGAGTACACTTTTATTTTTTGTATTAAAGCAGCTGTGCAGAACTTTCCGTTTTCGTTGATTATAGCGCCCCTTTTGGACAAAGCGGTATGACACCCACAGCCTGGTGTCGTAAAATCTCGACTGCAACCAGCAATTACCGCATGCATTTGTTTTGGAGAACGAGAGGAAAATCATAAATGTTCTGGTGTAGCTCTGAATTTCTTATAAACTGAGGACAACTGCCTGCTGTATGTTTGTGTTCATGGTCACAGTCACAGATAATTCTGTGGTGTTTGTTGTAACGTTACTAGACAAAAGCGGTTCACATCAGCTAACGTTACACTTAGCTTGCTTATAACTTCCACGTCGTCATATATTGAAGTGAAACAACGTCTAACAAGTTGCGATATATTCTCTAAATAAAAACAAAATCTACATACCTGTCGATTAGGCAAAGGGCCAACTCGGGATCAGTTTTAAAACCTTTCAAATCTCTCAGCTCTCTCCACTTGGGGAATGCCCGACCGAGGTTTACACGCGTTTGGGCTCGAGCCCTATCACTG
>NC_065524.1:38507612-38521989 GCF_006386435.1 Epinephelus moara | reverse complement strand
TCTGGTTTGCTGACTTCCGCTGTGTCCAACCCGAGCCAGGCTACGCTAAATAGCCATATAGAGAAAGGCTTTTTTGTCGCTGTTGGGTTCAAATAAATATGCGGATCTTCAAGGGGGGGTGATACGAACTAGGGACAGTTTTATTCATGGTAAAAAGTTCCGCACAGCTGCTTTAAGTTACATAAATCTGTTCATTAAGACGTCTAAAACTATAACATGTTGAAAAAATATTCCTACCTTTGAAAATGCGCCCACACAGAGCCTTCAAGTCTGGTGGGACTTTTTTTTGTTTTGTTAACATCCTGTAAAGGCATGCTATTTAAAGACACACTGACATCTATTGGATTTATTTTTAGCATAACATACCTGAACTGAATGGTAGAGAGAGCTCAGTCAGGTTAAGTTCAATACATTTTTCATCAGATAAAGTGTCTCAAACGTGCCCTACCAAAAGGTTTAGCAGAACGTTAAAGGGTTAAAACATAATTCAGTCTTTCTCTGGACATCTTCTTCACTTTGTCATGTGACACTAGAGCTCTCCACAGTGAAGCCTTTTACAAGCAAATACTGCTTTGCTGTGGTTCCTGTTATTGTTACCTGCTGTACTACATCGCTCCACTAATAACAGGAAACCACAAAACTAATGTGGACAAATTGGCCTGATCGTTGGGTTAGAAACTGGCAACTCTCCGCCGGAGTTTTAACGGTCGCTGGCAGAGAACCTGAACATTTGGCCTGTTTTGGAAGACTGAGAGGAAACCTGGACTGGGAGGGAAGATATTTATGTTCTGCTGAACCTGAACTTCATTTCTATTTTGGATTTCAGTATGAGTGTTTTTGTTTGGCTTTATTACCTCGGCATTATTGACAGCTGTATTATCAGAGCGATCTGTGTTTCTGCTATCCGAGGTTAATTACTCCCCTGTCGCTGTGATACCAACGCTTTCCCTCATTTATTTTTCCACTCTCTACTCTTTGTCTTCTTTCCCTCTAATCTCAGCCCACTCTTGCTCAGCCGCTTTTTCTAAAAGTCTTTTCCCATCACTTCCCGGCTCTCCAACATCCCCAAGTCTGTTTTCTTTGGACTTCCCTTAGTCCTTTTCCAGTCTCTCCTTTCCTTTTTCATCCATCTGGAGCATTTTCTTTGGACGGTGTCCACGCAGGAACATTTTTCTTTGTTTTTTCTTTCTCCCTTCCCTTTGCATCTCAGCTGTGTTCACCTCTTTATATTTCTTATTGTTATTCCTTTTCGCATCACTTATCTTAGTCTCTGCTTTTTGGCTTTACCTCTCCACCTTCCTCACCTCCTCCTGACCCCCCTCGCTCTCCCGCTTCGTCTCTCTGTCAGCTCTCATCTGTCCTTTGTTACCCCTCCTCTTCCTCCCTTCATCTCGTCTGGGTCAGTCTGTTAAGCTGCCTTTTTGCATCCCTCAGGAACAATTTGACAATTTGATCTGCAGTATATTACTGTCTATTACAAACTAACTTACTGTTAGCTTCCAAAAATATAAATCTATCAGTGCTGCTTCTTGATCCAGTCGCTGTTTTTAAACATGACACTTGAGTATGAAATCATTCAGTTTAGACGACAACCCAGTATTAAGTCCCAACTGTCATTTCCTCACAATATTTTCATTTAAGGCAAAAAGGCTAAATACATATTCACTGCATTAACTCCATCTGCCATTAAGACGACCCCCTAGAGTGGAACATAATAGTAGCAAGATTAAAATTCTTCTTTATTATTTTAATTGCCCATTTGTAATGTCTGTCATTTTCTGATAATGTCACTGAAGTATAATTAAACCTTATAATCATACATATATGCATACGTAAACTTACAAAGACCACACAGTGATCTGTCTTGTTTTGCATTATCATAACCAATAGCCAAAAGACTTCTTGTTAAATTATGCTCTGTAAAATTCAGAGGGATATATATGGGCAATAGAGACAGAACGCAACGCATCATAATCTGAAAGCCACGCCCCCAAAGGGGAAACGAGGCCCGCTTTCCCCTCCGCTTCTTCGCTCGTTCGCTGTCATTCTGCCTTCAGGTCTCCTCAACTGAATTACCAGCTAGCTAAAATTATTAGCTATAGCTAGCTAATAATTAGCTAATAATGAGATGGCAAAGGATTATTTTAGCACGCTATGCCTACCAGAGAGGCAACGGTATATTGCTAAGCTTAATATTGCCGGTCTACCTCCCTTCTCCTTACCTTGCTCGTCTTGGAAAAAACATGATGTGGAGATTCTTTTTTAAGAAGATGAGCATTTGGGCATGCTCAGCCGTCAGCCTGCTCCTGCTACCGGCACACGTTGTTGTTTTGAGACATGCCTCTACATGCTGGTAGACTGACAGAAGTGCTAGAGTGGACCGCTGGAATGGACTGCTTGAATCGCGGAGCGCTGGGCACAATTATAACAGAAGTTGCATTCATACTGTCAATGCTTTAGCTTAACATACATAAATACAGTTAACTGTTACTCTAAAAAATACATTTGGAGGGTTTGACAAAGTGTTTGCTGCACACATAGGCATACCGAGTGTCAGGATCCCACAATTTCTTCCCTGTTGAAGCCTCACGTTTTATTGCCTGTATCCACTTTTGTCTTCTACAAGGTTCCGTTTTTCTGCTCGGCAGCTGATAAAAGCTAAGCTCTGGGTTTTTATTGGCCGTGCAGCCCACCACACAGCAACTTTTCGGCATTTGGACTTAGGGAAAACTCAACAGGCTGGAAACGGAGGGGGAGAGCGTGAGGGGAAAGCGGGCCTTGTTTCTCCTTTGGGGGCGTGGCTTTCAGATTATGACGCGTTGCACTCTGTCTCTATTATGGAATGAAATAAGTATGTTTTCTTTACTGTATAATCACTTGAAAATAAGAATCATAGTGTTTTCATCACTTTAAAATGAACCATTGAAATCTACATATGGAGCAGGTCCTTGTCTGAGAAGATCACCATGTTGCACCGCCATGTTTTTACAGTAGCCCAGAACGGACAAACCAAACACTGGATCCAGAAAAGGCCATTTGCATCTTTGCAGTTATTTATTTATTTGTGTATTTATTTTTTTATGCGTGTGTGTGTGTGTGTGTGTGTTTTGGACGGTAGTTAGAGGCTCCTCAGCGACAAAAGCATTGAACACTGATTTTTTGGTGTGACACTGCTTTATCCAGGGTTTTACCAGTTCAAATCACCTGGTCCGTATGTTTTGGAGAGGAAGAGACCTCTACGGATAATTTAGATCATGGGAAAAAACCTCTTGAACATCTGGATATCGTGTTATCAGAGAAAAAAGGTGAACACACATAGCAGGTCCCATGCTAGCAGCCCATCTCCAACATGCCAACCAGTGTAGCAGAATGACTAAATTGACCACAGATCATGCTGGCATAAAAGGACAGCTTTTGTCGTGGGTGTCTGATGCTGGA
This sequence comes from Epinephelus moara, assembly GCF_006386435.1. Lineage (NCBI taxonomy): Eukaryota > Metazoa > Chordata > Actinopteri > Perciformes > Serranidae > Epinephelus > Epinephelus moara. The sequence goes on along the minus strand of NC_065524.1, from coordinate 38,518,551 downwards.
AGTCACTGCCCAAACGCCGGTCTGTTTGTGTTGGAGAGGAGGAGACCTCTGCAGATAATTCAGCTCATGGTAAAAAACCTCCTGAACGCTGACAAAATTCCAATCAGGAGAAGTTTCAGGTGGATGCAATCTGCATTCCCCTAAATCTTACACATTGTTCCTTTTACATGATGCTTTAACCCACAGAGCTGTGCAGCAGCAGTGTTCAGTCATATTTGATTCAGTATTGATAGAGGACATGTCTGCAGCTGAAAATCAGTTGTGTTGCTGAGAACAAGAAGGAGGAAGCTCTCCATGCATGTCCTAATGAGAGCAGATAGCACAGAGGGCAGCTGGGAGCAGAGCAGGAGAAGCAGTGGAGCAACACACAACACCACCTACAAGTTCAGATCCAACAAGCTTGGCCTCAGGGTTAACTCACTAAGTGGAAGGTCTGGGTCATGCTAAGAGTGACTGCAAATTGCAGAGGTTAATGTGCTCAGCAATTAGCGTTAAGCTGCATGGATTCAGAGGGTTGTGTGGGCGTATGTGTTTGGAGGACAATTGTTTAATCATCTGTGTGTGTTCGTTGAAAGAGTTCGGAGCAGTGGTGTGAAAAATCAAATGAAGGAAAACAGGAATCGTGCGCTACAAAGAATTAAAAGAGAACATGCTTTCATATGTTGAAAAACCTGCATCCAAAGATTTTGACTGTAAGAAGAAAGAACTGAGCTGTTGGAGGGTTTTAAGAGGGAAGTCCACCATTCATGTGAAAAGGACATAATTGGTTCTCCTTGGACTCACCATGCATGAGAAAATATAGGTTACATGAGCAGAGGAGTATAGAACCAACTGTATGAACAAAAAACACTTAACTGACAAATGGACTTAAACTCAGCTCAAGCTAAAATGCATGAAAGCTTTATGACATAAAGAAGAATTCTATTTACCAAGGGCTGTTGAATAAGGATGCTGATTACTCGCAAGCGATGCAGGCAGCCAGCCTCCACGGGGATAACTGCATGCACAAGCTCCATCAAAACCAGGGCGTAAATGCTAACCGCTGCCTTCAAAGTAAAGAAGCACAGCAGAGAGGACTCCTTTCAGCTTCAAATGCAGCGATTGCACGTATGCAAAAGGTAAAGTGACAAAGCAGACGAGCGGAAAGTGCAACTCATTAAAGTGACTTCTACATGCATTCAGGACGTGTGCATCTGTTCTCTTTAAAAAGGTCCCTTTGAGCATCAAACACTGAAGTTTGTCGCTTTTGTGTTGGAGCAGTTGAAGTAACAACAGTTTGAGCATAATCACACACAATCACACATCACACAATGGATTCCACCGGCAACCATCCATCAGTTTCACTGCGGGAAAAAAAGCATTAAAACGTCCATAGAAACCTCTCAAACCATTCTTGCAGCATAAGACGTTTTCTGTGAACATTTTAAAGTATTTCCCATGAAACTAGGTCGCCTATATAATCTTTTGTTACTGCTGTCTTTTTTTCAAGCTGACTATAGCAAGGTGCAAACTCTCTAGAGCCAACATTCAAGCCCAGAGGGGGTTGAGTGTGTCAGTGGTGAAGTGACTTGATAAAGAATTCAAAAGTTCCCCAGAGAACATGCAAGGTTACGTGGTGGAAGTCCTCGTAGCTCTTTGCAGTAGATGGAAGTTGCTCTTCTCTTTCGCACTTTGTCTTAAACTCTTAAACTTATTGTAGTTAACATTATTTTATGCACTTTATTTGCTTAAGTTGTGTTGAGGTTATGTTGAAGACGAACCCTGCAAGCTGGGAAGAGAACTTTTTCCATCAACTCACAGAAGTCATCGCAGTGTGGTTATGTTGAGTGGACGGCCGCACATAAAAAAAAAAAAAAAAAAAAAGGGCTCTGCGGCCATCTGGCAGCATCTCGACTCAGTGCTGCAGCGATATGTGCAGAGCAATCATCCAGATGCGCCAGTGATCCACTTCTTTCGTGATGGACCATGTACTCAGCACAGGCAGAGAGGTAATTTCTTCTTGTTGTTGGGTGAGTTGGGTAATAGAAGCTTTCAGGCACATGAAATTTCTTTGAGGCCAGCCGTGGCGAGGCAGCACCTGATGGCGTAAGAGTGGGTCTGTTGAAAAGACAGGCTGATCTGTTGGTGAGTCAGTGCCGTGACCTACCGCATGAATGGACTCTCCATCAAGCTCTCCTGAGGACGAGCGCTGCACCGAAGCTGCTCCTTTGATAATACACAAAGGCAGAGCTGAGCTGGCAAACATCCCTGCTGATGTGTCATCTGTTCCCAGAGCGATGAGGATTCATCAGGTGGGCACAGTGGGGGGAAGCTGCGTCATCAGGAAGGACGCTGCGTGTGAGTGCGCCACAAGGAAGAATGTAAACAAACTAATAGAGCATCCACAACTATTACTGGAATACCGGTCCTATTGAAGCGCCTCCTACTGCTGCTGGTACGACTGTTGATGCCAGTGCGGAAGTGCCTTGAGATACAGTTCCTCTAATGGCAGCTGGGTGCTGACTCCATTAAAATACAATACAGTCATTTTTTTCCTCAGTTCTAATGAACAGATGACTGGTAATGTTGAAGCTCACTGTGCTTTAATTTTCTCCTTTTATTCAGTGCAGAGCAGCAAAAGTGCAATAAACCCTAAAACCCCTTTAAGGTCCTGTAAAATTCCCCTTAAATGCCAATCCAAAGCATTCCCAGAGTAAACTGAGAGCCGTCCTTTTTCCATCCTTAGTACGTGTGCACACATGGTCTCATTTGAAAGGTAACACTGAAGTTGTTTTCCTCATTAGTGAGCCTCACTGTAACTGCTTCTGTCGTTGAGTTACATAAGTCTCAACACACTGAAATAAAACATCTTTGCCTGAATATTTTCTTGAAAAAAGATGCTGCAGATGACGAGAACTGGGAGATATTAGCTGCAACACAATATAGCCCAGATTCAAAGCAGATAACAATGAAAACAGCTCTAATAAATCTAAATTAATAAGAGGGGCATTTTTTCCCCCACTTAAGACGACATAGGAGCTGTTTGTGTATCGTTTCTGTACATTTATAACAGCCTATGATGACAGTAAGGGGTTAAATACTCTTTTGGAGGTGAGGAGTGTCACTGACAATAAGACCACTAAGCCTGAGGTGAGGTTGGGAAATCAGTGGCTCTTTAAATACTTCCAAACTACAGGAAATGTGGCTATCGTGGCCATGGCAACAGCACTGGAAGCTCCTATTGGCTCAAGAGAGGTGTCAATGCAAAGGTCAGGAGCTCGCCTCCATTTTTGCATCAGCCAGTTGGTGTGTTTACATATAGATCAGGAGAAATTATGTATAACGTAGAGAAATATGAATGACCGAATCAATGCAACGACAGATAATGTGTTTTGACTGAATATCAGATTTCAGGGACGTGTACAGACATCGCCCCCCTCAGTAAAGGGATGTGAAAACACCTCTCTTGTGACTTTGTACAGATACAAGTCAGAGTAATGAAGGTCAGACATTTAGGGGACATGAACAGAAGAACATTTTTGAGTGGATGGAGACTTTAAAGTTCTGTTGATTCTAATGCCGGGTTCACACCACATGACATTTTCGTCTGTTCCAACAGTCACTATATTGTCTTTCATGATGTGAGTGATGTCATTGGATAATTCTTATCCATCTTTTTTTTTTTTTAATTATTATTACTTTTATTTCACTCACTGTGTCTGTTCGTGTCCCTGCCGAACTGTTTTTGTAGTAACGTAAAAAGTGTCACCAGATGGACGGAGCTACATTTGAAGTGCCGCACGCAAACTATGCAAGTCGCTGAATCCTCCACAACACGTTCCTGCAAGGGATTCTCTCAGCTGAAATATTACAGGTCTTTTAATTTTAGGTGGATACAGGAAGTGTTGAGTGTAAAAATGATGGCGTGATGCATTAAATTTAACAAGACGAACGGGAGAGGATTAAAAATAGAAGTGGAAAAATAATTTTGTTTTTATTGGTCAAAGTGACGGCTGTGATGAAAGAGTGGTGAATGACATGCAAGACTTTATCGGGACGACGTGAGACGTCCCAGACGTGACGTTGGCTGTCGTCTACTATGACACGCTACACAAGATAAAACGATAGATTATCACGTATGACAGTCATTGTCGTTCATGATCTAAGCTGACACCGCGTGACGCTGCATCAGGCGATAACTGGGCTGATATTGTGTTTGTGAACCCGGCATAAACTGGAAAATTGAAAACAACAAAAAAAAAAAAGATTATTATTGAACATATGTGTTGTGTTATCAGGTTATTTGAGCTGAAAAAAACAAAACTAAAAATGCTCACATAAAGCTGAGAATATTATTCATGAAAAGCAAAAGTCAAAGTGCTTACAATGACCCATCTCTTTATTCTCCCTCCTCTTACTCGCTGCCCTCTCACTTCTCAGTAAGTCTGCAGTATTTCTGTTGGACTCCCTCCTCACCATAATTTCTCCCTCTGCTTCTCTTTCCTCCTCCTCCTCCTTCTCCTTTTCCATCCCTCCTCGGCTCACTCTGTCATTCTGTTTTCACTGGACTGCTTCCCGGTGGGACAACATTCTGATGGCGCTCCTGACAGGAAAAACCCCCACAGCTGACTTCCATTAGGGAAAACTGAAACCGAGACAATCCCATATTGTCAGGTAGAGTGCCATGCAGCCAGTCAGGCCAGAGCCCCTGTTCTCAAAGTGCAGTGCAGCTGAAGGTGACCGAGGCCCCAAAGACAGCCACTATCCGAGAAATCCCCAGGCCGGCATCCGTCCTGTCAGCGCTCTGCTACATTCACTGCAGCTTATACAAGAAATGCAGTTTTATGTCAGCGGAGAATGATTTATATTACGGGAATTCCACTATAGGTAGACTCACATAGTTAGATGCCAAATACATCCCAGAGCCCAGTGGGTCACTGATATCTGTAATTTTCACTACTTTTCAAACCTGATGTTGCTTGGCAACAAATGCAGCCAGGAAGTGGGCTTTGGCACAACTTTTTAAAAGGCCTCCTCTATTTATTAACACACCAGACTCTTTGCTATAGCTGACCTAGTGGCTTTGGCCAAGTTTCCATGGCAACATAATCAATTAATGTGAGTAATTAATATGTCACAGCAGGCCAACGAATGGTCCGAGCATTTTTTTTTTCTTTTGAAATTGACATAATGTGAGGATTTGTTTGTAAATGCCAGAAAAAGACAAAAGACTACCTCAAGACATCCGGCTAACCTCTGCAGGAAAATCAATTTCCTTTCAAGGACACATCTTAAACAAAATCTTTTTTTTTCTCTTTCTCTTTCATAGTAAAATAACCGATTTTTTCAAGGCAACCAAACCTAGGAACAATATACAATGAAACTACCACAATGATTGTTGACTGACGTGAGATAAATGTTGTTTGACCTTCAGTATGAAAGGATAAACCCTGTAAACTTTGGGCCACACTAAGTTTAGTTTGGGTGATTTGGAGATCGAGATATCTGGATATCTAGTTTAAAACTGGGCTAAATTTAGAGGTCCAACAAAGCTTTTATTTACTTCTATTTCACAGATAAGACAGAATAAATTGCGAAGACTATAAAGCCTCCACAGAATAGCATTTTAAGTCTTGTGTGAATATCATGTACCGCTTCTGCCAATAGACGTCCCTAAATCTTACACACTGGACCTTTTACGCTAAAATACATGGTGGCACATATTGTGTTGAAATTATTTGCCAGCACCATAGAGATGGTGCCAATGGAAAGTCAATTAGGATCCTTTCCTGGTTTAACAACCTCACACAATGGGTGGTGGTTAATGCTATGACACAATAGGTGGTATAAAGAGCGAGAAAGTCTGCACAGGAAGGAGTTGGGGTGGTGAACAGGTTAAATAATCTCCAGACTGTTACCTGGGAGACTGCTATTCATGTTCTGTGTGAAACAAAAAGGTTGACTTCTTTGAACTTTACATACTGACTTCCTTTATGTAATTATGTCATGTTACGAGACGTAGTTACATCACTTTGCTCTGTACTTAAGTGTCATGCATAACCAGTGTCGTGTCTTTCTAAACCTAACCAAGGGACCCTCCAGGGTGAAAGTCGGTGGTTGTTGAACGCATCCACCACTACTCCCGCCTGCCCTAATGGGACTTTCGCCCCCTTAACTTATGCCTTAAGTCAACACTGCCGGGCGTAATTACCCCCAAATTCCACCAGATGCGTGTTGGTTGCGTCTGCGCTCCGGAACGGCTGCGGAGCCGATACGTTTCGATTCTAGTCAATGTGTGTGCTTCCATCGACTGCGGCTGTGATGCGTTCCGGCTCCGTCACAGCTGCGGCGTTCCGGAGCCCTCCGCAACAGATACGCAGGACTTCTATNACTACTCCTCTGGTTTTATGGTTCTGTTTATAGAAACTACATCTTGTTATATCGTGCGATTATGCGTGAATTCACGAGATCTCCTGTGTCCTTGTGACTCCTACTGTCCAGCAGAGCTGCACCGCTCCGCACAGCAAACGCAGCCGGTGGGTGTTGACGGATGGCGGAGCATGCAGCAGATAACCAGCGCAGCCGTTCCGCAACGGACACGCATCCAGTGGAATTCCGGCGTTACAGAAGAACAGCGATTGGCCGTGTATCATACTGACTTTAAAGAACAGCTTTTTTGTCAGTGTCTGACACTAGAAGTCACTGACCAAGTATTGGTATTCTACGAATTCAGAGTGAGTCTGGGTTGTCATGTCCCATGTGAAATAAAAGTGAAGACTGACTTATCTAATTACTTTACGTTATGTGACAAACTTACATCGCACAGGTAGAAAACAAAATTATTTTGACTGAAAACATCTTTTTCTAAAACGTACCAGTTAGTGTTAGTGACTCAACCCAGCACTGCTGCCACTACGTGATTTAACCTGTGGTGGTAACTGTGAGATCCCGTTTAAAAGTATGCACCAATGCTCAAGCCGAAGATGTGTCATCATGGCAAATCTAGAAATAGATAGTAATTCAAACCAAGGTTCGCTAACCAGACAGTTAGCATGTAAATAAATCTTCTCCCTAAACAACCTGAACTCTTTCTGAACCAGGGCTCATCTGAGAACCTCTCAGGTCTGAGCAGGTTGATTAAGATGGAGTAGAGTCCCAATGATGAGTGACCGTAGACGTCAAGTTCTCACTTTCCTGCTTCTGCTGTGTGTTACTGAGCATGTGTTGGAGCCAGGGTTTCACTTTACCATGGGGTTCAGGAAGTCAAGAAAGCGGGAGGGGGGACTGTCTGAGACTGTCAAGACCGGCGTATAAAAAGACCCCAAGAGAGATGGAGAGAGTGATTGAGTGAGGGAGGGAAAGAGAGAAAGAGGGAGGGAGGACAGAGGGACAGGGAGAAGGAGGTGAAGGGAACGAGAGGAGGAGGACAATGAGGCTTTTGATGAGGCCTTTCTGGGGAGCATATGTGGGTCACTGCATGAATAAACAGACTTTCACTACCCTAAACTGATGATTTACACACACCCAGCCACACACACAGAGCGTCACTGTGTTGTTTATGTCCCCCACTTTACCATTTACACACAAGCTTTCACATATCACTCTTATACATGCAGAATCACACACACACACATAAAGACAGAGCCACGTTGTCTTGTATTCATTGTTTATGCCTCTCCATTTCACTCATTTATGGATGTGGCCTCTCAGTGCCCTCTCTTTAAATCACTTGGCGTACTCACACACATAAAAATTGGCCGTGTTTCTCTCTTTTGCACACACACTCATTGTCTTGCCCTCTGGCTCACTTTCTCATTCACTGGCAGCGCTACATAGAAGTATCAGTTGTGTTCTTTAAAACAGATTTGAAGCTTCAAATCTGTTCAAACAGGATGAAAAGATGCAGAACAGAAGGGCACAGCTCTTATGTTCTCGTCAACAGAGAGATGATACTTTAATCTTGTCACACTACTGAAGTATCCTTAAGCGGAACACTCAATTCCCACCAGCCCTGTGGCTGCTCCTCTGCACAGCTGACCTACACCAGACCTGCAGGCAGCAGCATCTCCTCCACTGACAACAGAAATCCCCAGCTGAAAAATGAGCTCCACTGTGGTAGTTTTCTCCAAAACTCAATCTAAATGCTAAAATTGGTTTCATCTTGTAATAATGATTCACACACCATACTGTAATCGTCAAGAGATCACTCATTGTATAGTCAGATTATTAGGAGATTAATATTGTAAAGGGTCCTGAGGCAATTACCAAGTCTATTCAGATGGCTGTTGCTCCCCATCACTTGATCATTCACAATCATGTTCCCTCTGCTGGGACGATATTGTTTTATGGCTGTCATTATTCCTGCATGTTGTTTTTCTGCAGTTTCTCATGTTGGTAATGTAAAATCTTGTTTGTTTTCTGGGTCAAATTCACATCTGTCAGTTTGTGTTTTCATCATTTCTGTTGTTGTCCCCGTTTTTGGTAATTTTTAGCCTTTGGGAGTAAAAACAAATCTTAACCTAAACAAATTTACTGAACTGCCTCAAAATGATAGCACTGTTACAGCACCATTGCATCATGCTCTTCAATATACAGCAGAGTCTGTGTAGTTATTTTCACACTGTGAGCAACACAATCAACAAGTCAGAGAGGTCCGTTCATTCTTCAGTAACTGCAACACAACCTCACTCCGACCTCGTCACATATCAGTCTTTGGTCATGGACATTTCACGTCAAGATATGACGGGCAAGGCACCCTCGATGCTTTAGTTGTTGGCGCTCTCTCAAAATACAATTCTGCCTTAACAGGAAATGTAGAGTTTGCATACAGTCTCTTTCAAAATAAACACTACATCAGTACAACACCGTGGATTGGCGTTTTTTTTTCCTTCAATAACAAACACATGATCAGGTTTTGGAAGAAGAGAACAGAGTTTGGCTTTACAATCTTATGGGAAGTGAACACCGGCCTCCTGGGTTAAAGTTGGTGGTTGTTGGACCCATCAACCACCCCTCCTGCCGCCTTAAGTCTAGTTCACATTACATGATTTTCGCCGTGATTTTGACGTCGCAGAGGATCTTGAGAGCCACCTTGGGTCGGAGGTGAGTTGGCAGATAGTCTGCCACAATGAGTCCTCATGTGTGAACAAGCCTACGAGCAAGTCGCCCCCTGGTCTGAGACTGGGACTGGATATCTGGCATGCTAGAAAACTGGAGAAGTCTGACACGACTGACAAAGAGCATCAGCCAATGAGAGGCGGGATACGTCCCACGTCAGCACGCAGGAGGACGGAAGAAATGTGAGGAGGACAAGCTGCAGGGTTGCCAGGTCCGCTTATTAGCCGCGACTTTTTTTCTAAAGTGGAGTTGCTTATTTGGGCTTCCTCTCTAAACATCACCTTTCTCTATATATATCCGTCTAATAAGTTATTTAAATGCATGATAGTCGCTTCTTTTGGGCTTGTTTCCATAGCCCTGGTTGCTTGTTTCTCTCCCAAGATCTGGCAACACTGACAAGCCGGCCGGCAAGCAACAACAACAATGGCGGCGTCCACAGGATCACGGGGAGCGCGTTGTGTTTGGACCCAGGATAATAAAGAATATCCATGCCTTTACGATGTGTCGTCTCCAAGTTTGGTGACGTCACCGTGTTATCTGGGGCTCTGTCGGCGAAATCTTGTGGTGTGCACACACAGGTCGTAACGCAGCTGGCGAGACTCCCGCTGACTGAAACACATGTCGCCGGGTATGAACACTCAAAAGATTACGATAGTCTCTGCGATGCAAAATCAGGGTGAAAATCGTATAATGTGAACTAGGCTTTACTCAGATTTCCGCCAACTTAACTTTCATTGTTGTCCCACTGTGTTTCCCTCTGATGCCACCGGTTGCTGTTAAACAATAATGGCAACTGGTCACGTACCATGCTGACGTGAAAGGATGGCTGTTTGTGTTGGTGTCTGACACCGGAAGTCATCGCCCAAGAGCTGGTTTTCGACAAAGTCAGAGTGAGACTTGGTTGGTTACTAGGCTAACTGGGAAACTCAATGTCTGGACGATGAACATGAAGGTAAATGTCAGACATGAAATCGTGTCACATTTCTGTGCAAACTTTGTTTCCCCTCAGACTGATTTGGCTTCATGAGCAACAGGTCTTGCTGCAAGTACATAATGAATAAAAAGTTGATTAGAGGCTCCAGTTTCTGGAGGGAATTCTAATGCAGTACTTAATGAAACAAATAATTATTCTGTGATTGTTCTAAGTTAATGGTAATTGATTTACATGTATTAGGTAACAGTGTTTACTCATCAAAAGGTGTCACGCTCTGACACCTAAAACTTAAGTATTTGTATTGTTAAACTGTGGAGCATGAAGCCTTTTTTCCTAAATGTAATTTCTGGTTACTAGTTTTAATCTTCCTCTGAAAAAACAGATTATTTACTGTGATAAGAGGGAATATTACAACCCATAACTCACGATTGATGTGAACACTGACTTTTAGGATCACATTGGACATGAACACCCAACACATTCTTGTCCCAGGTCATCACATGTTGCTTCATCAGTTCATGCTCGTCTAACTAGCCTGGAACTAGTCTGACAAACTGGTGTGGAAAAACCCAGGTATTTAACCTCTGAGGAGGTCTTCACAAGGCCAATGATGTCACTGGTTAGTTAGTGCTCCAATGTTGTGTCAACGACGGTTGTTGAAACTCCTGCTGCAACGGTGGTCATTGGAGTCGTTAGAGTCACATGAGGCCATTTGTGAACGACCACTGTTTTTAGAGGTTAAGCTATTAGGGCTCTAGTTTCCCGGCGCAGCGCAGGGTGGCGAACCCCGCACAGAGCTAGTTTCGAGCAGCGCAACCCGAGGCGCGCTCAGTTTGGTAGTTTGGCAGACAGAGGTGCGCTGAGATGGGTGTGGCGGCGCAGCAGGGGGAGGTGTCGACAGATCCAGCA